>NW_021637583.1:0-267828 GCF_004799145.2 Neltuma alba | reverse complement strand
GTGATGCATGCAAGCAACATCTCACTGTGTCTGTTCTTTTTCTTTTTGTTAAAAAAATATTTTTAAGAGAAAGGGGTGACATTGGAATGTGCAGTAAATTGAGATATAATTGCAGTGTTAGCTCGCTGATGCCTTTGTCCTCGTGCCTCCCATATGATATATATCAATAATAATCATAATAAAAGCATATGAAATCAAATAACTTTTCATGAAAGCTACATCTCCTGATTTCCGTCTGGCTGTGATCATAATGTCCATCTATTTTAAGTACCTAATTAATCCCTTTTCTTCATTTGTCTCCAACAACATTTGTGTGTCTAATTACGTGATTCAAATCCCACCCTACAATATTCAGAAGCTGCTTGTGGGGCATTTAAAGTCATTGATTTCCCTTTATTAATTGCTTTTTTTAATCTCTGAGGATGATTCAGCGGATCTTAGGCACACCAATGTGTTTCTTAAATGTTTTAAAAATTATTTAATGGTAATTACTATTATTTGCCCATCTTCTGTTTCACTTTCACCTGTACGTAAATACCCTTTAGTAATTGAGTTTGTTTGTTTAAATATGGTTGGTCACATAAGGTTGAGATTTTGAACTATTTCTTATCAACAATACAAATGAATGAGAACAGATTCACTTGACCTTCAAATGTGTGTAAGTCTACTTGATATGACATTTTTTTTAAAACATAAACGTGTCTTTTAGTTATTTAGGTCTTTAGTTTTTTTTGTTTTTTTGACAAATAAGTCGTCCATGCTTTGAATTGAGTTATCTCAGATTTTGCGGACATATTCCATGCACCTTCGCTGTGCACTGAAATTATGAATTAAGGAATTTAAGAGGTTTAATTTATGATAAAACAAATACTTTTAATTGTTTCATTTGATGTTGATGAGGTATGGTGACAGGTGTCACGTGATTTTTCGAAGTAAAAATGGATAAAAAAAGTGAATTAATAAAATTTTGACCGTGTGATATGTTTGAATGATTCAGGTAGAACACCTGAATTTGCTGCCGATTCAGATGAGAGTTGTTGAAGAATGGGAATTTCATGGATCATAAGCCTGCTTGAAAAGAAACAAAAAATAATATTATTTCAAGAATAGCTAATTTATAAATTAATCTTGGAGTAAAAGGGAGTCACGTAAAATATCTAGTTACGATCTGACGGCTGAGATCTTCTTAAGACCGTCCCGTAGGGTAAGGTGTCTGGACCAGCAAACAGCTTGTCCGATTAGGAGAAAAGTAGGATGACACGTGGCATGAAACAGTTGGAGGCAAAAGGCCACAAGCAGCGTTTCTTTCTTCCTAATTTTTTTTGGTTTGGGGTTTGTTTGGTTAGTTGGTTTTTTGGGTTAAGGGCACAAGCAACGTTTCCTCACGCCAGGAGCATGACTTAACCTGTTCCTCAAAAGCAAGAAAGAGTTGCGAATCAAAAGGACAACGGGCATGCTGGGCCGGGCCCACACTCAATAACATTGACATCCACCCCCAGCCGCGCGGGTCCCACTGAGGCTCCCCTCCAATCCACGCTGGCAGTTCGCACGTGCCCGCCAGCACTAAAACTGTGCGTGCGTCCTACCACAGTTGTTCCCCACAGCCCTATCACACACGTGTTTGCCCCCCGGCGGGCCCCACTGCCATCACATTGCTCTTGGACCAGAAGCGCAAAATAAAAGAAAGAAAAGTAATGGCATGAGAGAAAAAATAGGCGTCGTCTTGGACTCTAGCTAACTAGCCGTGCTTTTGCTTACCCATGCTGCGACTTCCTTGGCAGATTTTTTTTTTAAAACTATTTATCGGGACGTTAGAGGTTAAAAGAGAAAAAACGAAAGAGGTAATGTACGGTTACGACGTGGGCATGTAATGACGGAATCACCCTGAGGGTTGGCGGGAATTACGGCATGATCAAATCTGTGCTGCGGCAGCCTGTGGGTTCCGGAAATAAAAGCGAGGTAGGAATCTCTCTGGCTCAGTATATTTAATTATTTAATTTTCTTTTTATTATTTAAAGGTCAGTTTTTTTAATAATTTTTTTTGTGAGAAAATATATTTAAGCCAGTGTTTTAGTTTACCGAGACAACCCTAATTCCTAAATAAACCCCACCATATAGCCAGTTTCGGCACCTCAGTGGCATGCCTTTTGGTTCATTCCTCTCTCTCTCTCTCTCTCTCAATTTTTCTCTCCCTATATCTCTCCCCCTCTCAACCAAGACTCTAAATAAGAACCACACTCCAAAAAAACGCATAGAAGAAGAATTGGAGACAGCCCAAGACAAAGAAGCGAAACCGCAAGAATAGTGCCTGCAGAGAGAAATCTCCATCTCCATCTCCATCTCCATCATCCACATCCTCCTTTCATGGCCGTTGAAGCTCGCCATCTCCATGTCTTCCCTTCCCAACTCATGGCCAATCGGTACGTAACGCTTTTCCTCTCATCCTTTTTATCTTCTTGTATCTTCTGCCTCCGTTTTTCTCCCCTTTAATGTTGGGGTTGATTTGCATGAAATTTTCAGGGACATGTTGAATCCTATTGAAGCAAATGTCAATCCCATTAGTGCCCAGATGGGTTACTCCTCTGTTCTGCCATTATCCGGCACCACCACTGCCACGGAGACGCCTCTCGCGGCGGCTGCAGCTTACAATTCTTTGATCGTCGATTCCGTTCCTCAGAAAAACACAATGAAATCTGAAAGTGGCCTCACCACCTACAACGTCCCCGTTCCAAGAAAGCGATCAAGGGATTCGATCAATTACCCTCTTCTTTCCTACCCAGTCTCTACTCAGACTCATAAGAATTGTGGCTTCTTCTCGTTTCTTGACGAAGACATTTCTCTGCAGATTCATCAACACAACTTGATATCGACCGCCTCATTTCCCAGCACGTGAGTATATCTAACCGTTATAAAATGGAACTATATTACTCATGGATTTCTTTTATTTTTTTCATTATGTGATTCTGATCCGTTTCCGTTACAGATGGAGAAAGTGAGGATGGAATTGGAGGAGAAACGGAAGAGGCAGGCGAGGAGGATAATAGATTAGTACACTTTAATCTATTAACCCTTGTGTTGTTTGTCAAAAGCCAAGATGGAAAGGTGCCTGAAATGTTCAAGTGGCTAAGTTCTAGAACTAGCAAGTCATATTGATGAAGAAGAAAGGTAGGCATTGTTTTATTGTTTGCTTCATTTAGAGTGCAGTTGCGGATTGTGAGGGACGTCAGTTGGAAGGAAGGGATAAATGAAAGGTTCTCTGTTTCAAGCCTCAGGTTGGTGTTGGCGCAAGAAATGGTAAGGACTTTGACGTTGGAGTGGTTGGCAAGCGACGAGAGTGAAAATGAGCCACTGAAATTGTCGTCGGTAAGAAAAATTCCTGATAGAAACCACATAGTATGAAAGAGTGAGGAAGGAAACGTTCCCTCAAAACGATTTCGACGAAGACAAAGCCAAGTAGGGACGTTAAATTGCCAAAACACGCAGGAGGTTGCCCCTCAAATTCATTATAGCCCCGATCCAATATTGAAAGATTCTTCAAATTGCATAAGCCTCCTGCAACATATACCATTGTTCTTCGTTAAATTTATTTCGTCAGAACAATGTATTTAAATTAATATTGGGCCCCAGGAAAAAAGCCTGAACATTGAGCCCAAAGATGTAAGTGAAAATAAACAAAATATAGAGAATGCATAAGGAAAAATAAGAAATATAAAGTCACTTCCATTTATTAGTTTTAGCCTGTCCATGTGTGTAAATACGGCTTGATCTTATTATTATTATTTTCTCAATTGTTATTTGTTTTGACTACATTATTTTAAACTACTGCTCCCTGGCGGAGAGCGAGCTGCCGCATGCCGGTTAAGAGATGGATTGGAAATCGGTTTCATTGAACAGTCGACTCAATTTGCACGAACAAGGAAAGTTTGACTGTTTAATTAAAATAAAAAAATTTTATCAGCAAATTTTCTTTCCGTGGCAGATGCTATAAAATATGATGCGTACCTTGTTGTGGCAATGATCCAGTCAAGTTGTTCCCGTTTAATGTCAATGCGGTGAGGGAAGTAAGAGACGTAATAGATTCTGGAATACTGCCCTCCAAGTAATTATCATCAAGCGACGGTGCCTTCAGATTACGTGAATGAGAAAGGTCTGCCAAATGCCAAATGGAAATGTGTGCCTTAAGCCCCAGCTCCTTCAAATTAATTAGTTAGTGTGTGTGTGTGTTGTTAAAATTTATTGATAATGACTCTGCTAGGTAAGAAAACGTCATCTTATCTCTTACTTTTGACCTTTCATTCAATTCTCTCAATTAAATAAAGGCACATAAATTGTTCAGTTGAGATGATTATATGGCAAAGGTAAATAATTTGACTTCCCAACAAAATCAAGGAAAAAAAGAAGAAGGAAACTTTCATATATTTAATGGAAAAACTTTGTCTATATATTTCTTTTAGCTTTTTTTTTTTTTTAAAATCATGGCCCAATCTTTTCTCTAAAAATATATATACTTTTGATGCACGTCTTAGTAGCTACATATATCACTCAAAATATAGTATGATATAGAAGACAAAGATTTAGCACCGAAATATGGGAATTCTGTGAGCATATTATCTTGTAAAACCAACACTTCCAAGTTCACCAGCCTGATATCGCCAAACAGCTCTGTGCCACAAACAACATGTGATTAGTTACTATGAATTAGTGGGTATAAAGAATTATAAAAAAATAATTCGTCTAGTTAATATCATCATCCTCTTCATAATTTAACATGAAGTGAAAGTTTGATAATGTAGTGTATATTAAGCTTGTTTTGGGCCCCTCTATATCCAAGAAAATGTCCTGTTTAGTAATTTATTTTTTAAAAAGAATATTTAAAAACCGAATCAAAACGTTTAGCATCTCAAACATTTCCAACAATATCTTACTTGAATATATTTTTTAAAAAATGAGTAATAAAACTTTTTGGTACTCAAATTTAACTTGTCTCTGTTATCAATTTGGTCTGTGAAGTTTAATTTTTATCACTCAAGTTCCTAAATAAAGTTTCATACGCAATTTTACTCCCTCTGATGCTATCTATAAGATATAAATAATTAAATTATGTAGATTATATAGTTTGTTAAAATTGCTTAAAGGTAATAAATTTGTAAAAATGTATTTTTTTTTCCAAAAATAATATCCATATCTATCGAGAGAAATGATGAATGGAGGAAGAAAAAGGTAAATATGAGAGAGAATAAATGAAGTGATATGACATATAATTATTGGGAGAAAATATAAAAAATTGGTTCAAATTTCATAAATAAAGCAAAGTGAGGGTTATCATCCTTGAATTAGTGGTTAGAGATAGCACATGTGCGTCTAGGATTATATATCTTCAAACCATAATGACTAATTTGTATGATTATGAAACTTTAGGGACTTGATGTATAACAATTAATTAAATTTCATGCACCAAATCAATAAATGAAGCAAATTTGAGGGACGGAAAGTGTCATTATTCCAATCAGAAATTATCCACAAATATTTAGCTATAACTAGAATGGACTCTTACCCCAGCAAATCAATGGCCTAAAAGAGGAAACTGACAAAAAAGAACGAGATAAAAGACAATGAATGATATGATCATAATCATTTTTAACTAATTTTTAACAGTAACTGATGTGCTTTTACATCTTCAAAAATCACAGCTCGAAATGCTTATAAAAATGTCGGTCTTAATTAACAATGTATGTCTATGTACTGTGTGTGTGTGGGTATATATGTGTATGCATGAATGATAGAATAGTTAAAAGAAAGAGGGCGACCTGTCAAGTTATTCCAATCCAGATATAGCTCTTGAAGCTGGATGAAGGGGAGAAACAAAGAAGCATTGAGTGACCATTTGATGTGTCTCGACTCATGAGGTCTTGTATCGTTTAGATAAAGGCTTATGACTCTATGAGTGGAGTTGTCACACTGTACAGACTCCCAAGTGCAGCAATCTGCAGAGAAGGTTTGGTTATTCCAAGAAGGAAGAGAAGAGCCATTTGGATAATTGAAAGCTTCTTTCAATTTCAGAAGAGCGTCTCTCTCTTCTTTCAAGCACCCCTTAGCTTCTCTATTAAACCCTGATAATATGAATATGATTATGGCCATCACCCACCACACCTCTTCTCTCACTGAATACCCCATTTTTCTCAATGCATGTCTTCAACTGCGTGCTCTTCATCTATATATAGAGGCCCTTTCTTTGCCTGTAAGACTCAGATTGGGCAGAGGCAAAATAGAAAGTTCCACTTCATATCTGACATGGACTTAGTCCTTTAGTCTGCAAAATTTTGGGGGAGGGGGGGTTCATTAAGATTCCTTCCTCGAAAGACATGATTATATTGACTTGACCTCTCAATTCATGATCTTGACAATTAATTGTTAAGAATGTGTTTCACACAAATTGTTTTATTCTTATCACACTACTAGAAAAAAGACTTTTAACGTCGCAAAATAATGGCGGCTAAGCAGAAAAATGACGTGAAAAAAAGGATGTGGCATTTTTGTAAATAAGTTGAATGAGTTTTGATTTTCCACAGCGGTTTTCTTAACAATCGCCGTGGAAAGTTTTCAATTAACCCTACAGCGCCTTTGTGTTCCATCATTTTCTTTCTCGTTTCATTAGTGCGCCATGGTCCCCCTTTGTCCCACCACCAAAAAACTTCCATTACCAGCCATTCCTCCCACTCTCCCGCCGTTTAAACTCCTCTATTTAGCTTGTGGTGTCTTGCCACCGTCTGCCGCCGTTCGAACGCCCCTCATTTCGCATTTGAATCATCTCTACTCTGTGAGTATCCTCTTCTTTCATTCTTTTCAATTTTTCTTGGTTTGTTGAACGTTTTGACCATGAAAATCTGTTGTATTTCAAATGGGTTTGTTAGTTTTACATTGTGGTTGGCTTGTATTGTTCATTTTGCATTTTTTATGTGCTTGAACCGTTGATTGGTGGGCATTTGATATGAGAAAACCTTAATTCCTTCTTATATACTGTGTTAGAAACATGTTTAAATGTTTGAAGTTGATTAGTTGTGAAGTGTTTTATTTTTTAAAATAATTGTTTGATATTTATTTCGAATTTTTGGTATTTTTTTGTAATAAATATGAGAATTTAGTAATAAATAATCTGTTTGTCATTTTGTGTTTTTTTTTTGTTATGAACTTTGATTGATAATGAAGTGTTGTTTAAAATTTCACTGCAAATGAATATCATTTGTGTTCCCGTTTTGGATTCAGAAATTTTAGCTTTAAAAATCTTTATTAATTGAATTGGTTTGAAATTAAATTTTTATTTTTGTTTTATTTGTTATATTTCTTCAAATTTGTTATATTTTTTCAAATTTATCATGTTGAAATATGTTATGAACAATATTTTTTTTGTTTATTAAAATGATTTTTGTTTAACTATTTCACCGTTGAAATATGTTATTTTTACTTTTGTTTTATTTGTTATATTTTGGGATTCATGTTGATTAAAAATTTTGAGTTTTTTTTTCTAATTTGGTGTTTAATTTGTACATAGTTGTTAAGGGGAAATTTTGTCGAATTTTTTATTTTTAAAAGAGACATTTCTTTTAATTTGTAATTAAGTGTTAGTCAATTTTAATTTATCAACTAACATTTAATGATTTTATTATTTCAATATTTGAATTAAGGAATTAGAATTGAGTTTGAAAACTATATTCATTGACTCTGTAGAACAATGAATCGTAGTTGGATGAAAGCTAAGAGAATTAGCAAGGAATATGAGGACGGGGTTAAAAGGTTTCTTGAATTTGCTCAAAGAAATGCCCCTAGTAAAAGAGATAGATTGTACTATTGTCCTTATGTCAAATGTTTAAACAAATAGTCGATGGAGTATTTATGAGATAAAAGAGCATCTTATCTGTGATGGGATAAATTTGAGGTATACAAATTGGATATAGCATGGAGAAATTAGAAAGACTACACTGTCTGCAAAGGAGAAGGTTGTGAATGAAGAATTTGATGATAGAATTTCGGATATGTTTCGTGATATAAGGTCTAAATCTTTTACACAGTTCTCTCCCACCTTTGAAACTTTGTGTAGTGATGTAGAGACGCCTTTATACCCAGGGTGCAAAGATGATTACACAAGGTTGACAACTGTGTTGAAATTGATGAATTTGAAGGCAAGAAATGGTTGGACTGATGCTAGTTTTACGGAGTTGCTTGAATTGCTGAGTGATATTCTTCCAAAAGGAAATTCACTTCCGAAACGAATGTATAAGACAAAGAAGATTTTGTGTTCGATGGGTTTGGAATATGAGAAGATACATGCGTGTCCTAATGACTGTATATTATTCAGAAATGATTATGAAGGGTTAAATAAGTGCCCTAAATGTGGGACTTCAAGATACAAAATGAAGAAAGATGATGGTGATGATTATAATGAGATGACCAAAGGTTCTCCTTTGAAGGTTCTGTGGTATCTTCCAATAATACCACGATTTAAATGTCTATTTGCTAATGCCACAGATGCAAAGAACTTGAGATAGTATTTCGATGAGAAAATATGTGATGGAAAGCTTCGTTACCTAACAGATTCTCTTCAATGAAAAACAATAGATAAAAAATTTCCTCAATTTGGTGGCGAGCCAAGAAACCTTCGGCGCCAACTTGGAGTGGCCATTTCTGCACAACGTACTAAAGGGAATCTTAAACTCCAGATGGTTTTGGGTAGACAAGGTTGACGGTGCCACGAAGCACGAAGTAAATTAAACATATATACATCGAAAGCTTTATTATGCATCATGCGACTATTTACGGTCATGAATTTCTATGATACCTTAATTAGGATATGCATTTGGGCATAAATTTAGAAGATTATGACTTAATTTGTCTCCTCCAAGTGTATATTTATGTATTAGGCCTTCAATATATGGCGATTTGGCCTTCAATAAATCTCTTCATTTAGGTATCCTAACCTTGGATGATTTGGCTTTGGGTTAACTTGTTAAATGTAATGTTGAATGTCACATGCATGTTGCCATGAAAGGCTTGATCAACATGTAGGACGCCAACTTGGACGCACCACCTAGGATGTAACTTTATCCGCTTAGGACACCTTATAAAATCACATCACATCTTATTTTAGCCACTCCAACACCTAACTCATCCCATCTTCCTACGTTGATCAACTGATAGTGTTCTTTAAAAATTTGGTGAGAGATTAATAAGAACCAACTTGGTAATTTAACATTGGAAATTTCGAAGAGTATCCTGCAATAATTTCATTTGTATTCTTATCATGACTAATAAAAGTCTGTGCATGTGCCTTAACATTCTGCAAAATATACCCTACAACGCGCATCACATTGGGCCGTCATTGACCAACTGCCATCCCACATCTCACGTCTTGGATGGCTAGATATCTGTACGCATTCACACTAATTTCAAATCAAACCTACCAACAAGAATGACATTTATCATAAAGTTATAAGGAGTCAAGTTCTGAGAGGAATTTAACGTATAGGTTCCTTGTTGAATCCGGGTCGTGATTATGAGAAGTTATGAAGTTGCTGATGAGCAGAGAGGATGTGAATGGGATATAAATCTCATTCGTGTCATTTGTTCGATCAAAGAAAACTACAGTTTTGTTTCACAAGTGAGGTTCTTCAACGTTGTTAACATACACACACATATATATACACCTATATGTTTCGTGCACGCGTGATTCTTTGATATCTCTTTATAAAATTTGAGATATATCTTCACACAAAGTCTAAATATGCAGTTTCATTTGCAGTTAAGTATTGTTTTGGATTTGATCTATGTAGGCTTTTGTCTCAAGTTTCTATGGATCAACCCGATCCAAGAAGTATTCTCTCAAGTGCTCCCCTTCATAACTGACACAAATTTGGAGTCGTTTAGTCAGAAAGATTAGAAAAAGATGAAAGATTCCTTGCCCCCAAAATACACGATGGGGCTTGACGTAACCTCTCGACGACTTATGATTGATCCTGACAGTTGCTAACAATGTTCACCACACAAATAAGCTTTGTGTGTGTGTGTGTGTTCTTATCAAACAAACTTTGTCCCATAAAAGGGAGTTTGGAAAGCCAGATTGTATATGGTAAACTGAGATTTATGCGCAGAAAGTAAACTATACGTCTAAACTCTGAAGTTTATTTCTATACGTTTATCTGTGTTTAGCACTAAAATTGGCTCCTAGGCACTCAGTTAGGGCTAATTATTAGGATAAAAACTTACAGAATTAATCTAAACTCGATTTTCCGGTTTGAAATTGATTAGCCAAAGACTGCTAATTATACAAACAACAAAAAGAGAGACAAAAATATACTACATCCAGTTCTAATTATAAGACTTTATTTGTAATCTACAAATGAGGTCTTATAATGAGAACCAAAGTAGTAATAGGTGAGTTGGTTTGCCAGATAAAAAATTATTTCCGCTAATCTTTGCTTGTTTTTGGGTCTTGTTCATTGGTTTTGGATTCTGTTTATTCTTGATCTTACATTTTAATCATGCACAGTTGTTTTTTTAAAGATTTATAGTATTTTCCTAAGAGCAGTGTTTCTTTTTGTTTTGTTTTTTTTTTGCGCCTGCCTAAGATTCCCCAGTGTGAGTCTGAGATATGGCATGTTTATGCACACAAAACACTTCTATATATTTTAATGAATTTTTATGTTAATTGTCGTGTTTTATATATAAAGTTTAATTAGGCTATAGCAAAAATTACGTACGTTCTATAATATTACAATTTAAGTGTGTTTCAACAAGAATCAAATCTTTTAATTACTATTGCCGAGTTGCTGTAAATCTTAATCTTGATTATTTTATATAATTCCAAAATGTAACATCATTCTATATATATAATTGACTAAAATCAGATTCTGCTTGCCTAAATAAATTTAAAGCCTAACCTTGTACTACTATACTTGTTGATTATTGATGCGTATAATAAGAGTCCCCCGTGTTCAGCTTGTCTCTCTCAGAGTAGACATTTATAGGAGCATTCGAGCAGATTATAAATGAAAATTGATCAGATTATAATTTGGGGGAAATCAAAAAGATTTTTTTTCTTTTAACATCTTAATTAACTCCCACACAATAGTACACGGAAAGTAAAATGAAAGGAAAAAAAATATCATTGTTTCACATAAACTGATAAGAGTACTGAAATCTTAATTATCAACATCCACAGCAAAATTCAACCGAGAGAAACGCAACATTTTGCCAAATTAAAAAAACACAGCACTTACTTTTTGGCAAACAACCAATAAAGCTAACAACCATGCAAGACTTGAAAAGTAAGTCACAACCTACAAAGCTAACAACCAAGACCTTGAAAACCAAGCCACAGTCAAACCCCGGTTGGGGGGGGGGGTGGGTGTTAATATAGTCAATGGCCAGAGATCCCACAGACTTATAAAATAATAAAGTTAAAATGTATTTTATAAAAAGAATTTCATTAAATATAAATCACAGACTTATCAGTCCGCTATTTTGGGTGTGATTAGAATCTATGACACATAGAAACAGATCTGATCTATGATGGATTGTTCAAACAACGTTGGGACACAACGCAATTTAAGCAGAAAATATCTAACAAAACCATAGGATACATGCAAGAACCTCATGCAGATAATAATCATTTTTCCTATATATATTGTATCGGCCATATGGTTATGACAAATGATGTAGTTTCTCGCTGAATGGGTACTAATTATAACAAAACATAGAGATAAATTAAAGTTGCTGATGTTATTTCTGCAACATAATTTAAGAAAACTTGAGTTTTGTTTTGTAAATGAGCTTTAAGGTTGTTAGCAGCTAATTCTCCCAATCCAGAAAGTATTCCCTCAGAATGCTCCACCTCGTACCTGACGCTGACATAAAGTCCTTTAGTGTGGCAGACAAGGAAAGGGTGAAGATTCCTTGCCCCAATAAAGCAGACGACTGGACCAACCTCTCACTTTCTCATCAGTTATGTCACAAGTACTCAAAATTGTTGCGTGAAGTTAATGGCTTTACAGTCTAATATTATAAAAGCTCTCATATAAGTAGAAAGTCGTGAGTTTAATTTTACTTATAACCACAAGCCATTAGTCACAACCAAGCACAGAGGACAGTAATGGCTAGCCAATATATAGTCAGTGATCCCAGGAGCTATGAAGGGTAAAATAGATATTTTACAAAACGAGTTTCTCAAATAATTAAAAAAAATAATACGTCAAACAGCTTTTAGTCCGTTACTGAAATTTCAGGGAGGGAACGTGGAGATACTTTCCCGTTTTCTTTCACGGATTGCGAAGAAATACTATGCTGTTTAAGCTATTAATATATATGTTGGGTTTAATTAGCACGTAATATGAGAATTATAACTGTGAATGTGGAAAAAATGCAGAATTTGAAATGATAGCCAAAGATACAGACAAGACGAGAGAGGGATCAAAACCACAGTCCCATGGAAATTCTTTCCACTTTGATAATTGATGATGTCAGTTTCGACATCTCTGTGCGAAACTTGGCTCAAAATCTTTCCACATCAAACTGACAATCTTTTGGTTATTGTGATCGTCTGTTACATGATCAAAATTTTATGAACTACCAAAAGGCTATTCTTTTTTGCCTCCACCCATGAAATAACTTGTCACCGCTCTCTCTAATATGACTAGTTTGTAATTGAAAATGTAAGGTTTCAAATAAAGAACGATAATGACACCTAGAAAATAGACCCCACATGCTCCTGCAAAAGTTCATAAGAAGGCGTCTCAAAAATCATCTGCTTCGAAATGATGAGTTTGCTTGATTCTCCCTCCTTTTGATTTACTATTCTCGAGTCGCTGTAAATCTTAAATCTTGATTATTTTATATAAATTCTGAAATGTAACATCATGCTATATACATAATTGACTAAAATCAGATTCTGCTTGCCTAAATAAATTTGAAGCTTAACCTTTTATTACTATACTTATTGATTATTGATGCATATATAATAAGGGTCCCCTGCTCAGCTTGTCTCTCTCAAAGAGCAGACATTTACAAGGGCAGATTATAAATGAAAATTGATTAGATTATTTTTTCTTTTAATATCTTAATTAACTCCCATACAAAGTACACAGGAACTAAAATGAATGGGAAAAAAGTATCATTATTTCACACAAACAAATAATAATAATGAACTCTCAATAATGAATATCCACAGCTAAATTCCAGGGCCTAGCAGCAGTATAATGCAGCAACACTGCACAGCAAAACAACATAGTCAAACAAAACATAGCAATTAACTAGTTAACCTTTTATATATATAATCTACAATCTGATAGGAAAAAAAATAGTATATGCAATAAATTACAAATTAAGTTGGATTAATTGTGCTCTGTGTGGGAAAAGAAGTGAGATGAGAAAGTGATGAGAGAGGAACCCACCATCCTTTCCAGAAGCCTTCGCCCTTACTTTTGGTGTCAGCTGGGATCTGTGATGAATCTTGAACAGCTCGCACGGTGGTGGTATATCCAGGTGGTGGTGATAAGCCTGACCCGGTGGAGGATAAGCCATCACTGGTGTTGATAGCTGATAAGCCTCTGCATGTGCATAATCATATCATCGAATCTGACATATATCAAATAAACAATAATACGGCAAGAAAATGATTAATTAAGTTGAATAATTCTACAAAAACCTGAACCTTGGTTGTGTTGACTCATAATATCTGTCGCAGGTTTTGCACTAGACTGAGAAAGAAGGAGAAAAGAGAAGGGTGATTATATATATTTCTTATAATTAACTAATTTACCTAACGTTCATAATTTAATCAAATTAGTTAAATATATCTTATATTAAGGACCGGAAGAGTAATAATTATAGTTAATGGTCAGATGCAGGGCAAACTATGAAGTAGCTTGAAGGAACCACTTAAACTATGTACGTTTGGCAAGATGGTATTTTAATCACAAACCGTATCTGATGTACATATAACAGGAAAATAGCAGGAGGCTCTTGTTGATGGTAGAGATTTATGGTTAATAAATATTGATGAAGTTCGTTATCTTCTGAACAATTGGAACAGAGAGGCCGAGAGGAAATAGATGAATGTGAATAGCCTTTACAAGGCTGCTTCATGTTAAACATTCTATCAAATAGTAGTTGTAACTAATAAAATTATATAGCAATGGTATTTATTATAAATAACTAACTCAACAAATTTTTTTAATCTACTCAAATTAGTTGATTAACTCTTATATTAGAGACCGACTCATTTCTTCAATTAAAGAAAAGTACATTTTTGTTTCATAAGTGAATATCAACGTTATCATATCTGATACAGACTTCCTGTGGTTTAGTGTGAAAGGTTAGAAAATGATGAAGAATCATTGCCCCAAAATACACGATTGGGCTTAAAGTATCCACTCAAATTATGATTGATCTTGACAATTGCGATCTATGTTCCCCACGCCTAACAAGTTTTATAGTATTTATCACAACTGTTTAAAAGTCAGTGCATTTGCTTTTGACATTTCTGCACAATCCAACAAATTAAACTGTGTTCATATGTGTTTAGCGCTTTTTTGCCTTTCTTTTTTTTTTCAAAAAACTTTTGAATTAGTGGCAGACAGTAATTAACTGATATTATACACAACTTTATGTTTGTTTACAGGAAATCTTCCATACCATTAGATTATGAGACCGCATAGCACGCTTGAGTTGTAGTCACTCAGTTATGATTAATTAGGATAATAATTCATTGAATTTGCACTTCTGAACTTGCCAAGAGTCTCCAATACACGTATCAAGAATAATACAGTGACAAAGAGTTAGGGGGGGAAAAAGATGATGTGTGTGTGTGTGTGTGTTTTTTTTTTGGGGGGGGGGGGAGCTGGTCGAACATACGAACAGGGAAATCATAGTAAGATAATTAAAAAAGAAAAAGAAAAAGAAAGATGCATATCGAAACCGCTTCAGATAAAAAGAAATTATTTCCATTTATTGCTTCAGTTATCAATTTAGTATATGAAGTTTAATTTCTATCAATTAAATTTTTTAATTCTGTATATAAGATATAAATAACTAACAAATGCATACTCATGTGGTTCTATTCATAAGTTAAAGAGAAAAGATTTCCTTTTTTTATTTATAAGTAACATCATGAAATTTTTTACACGAATATATAATTTTATCTTTTATTTATTATTGTGTGAATTATTATTTCTTAGAAATTGTGTGTGTGTATACACATTAAATATGAGTAAAATTAGAAAATTATTAAACTTTAATACTACTTCTTATTCTTAATATAAAATTTAATTTAAAATTTAAAAGTAAACCTTATATCAAAGACGAGAGCTAATATAAAGTTGATGAAATTTAAAATTTTTCATGATTATAATAAAGCATGCTAGAATGGAGTTATATATGAGTAAAGACGCTGATGTTTCATGAAAAGGAAATGTAGACCAAGTCATTTTTCCTCTACATCTCTGATCTGACAGCCATGACTACTCAAAACAATGCTCACGCTTTGGTATCCAAATAAATGCCCATTCAAGGAAATCTCAGCGAATTAATCTAATCAGCTAAATTTGCCAAACAGTTATACCAATTCTAAGTCATGTTCGTTCCATACAAACTCACGCTTCCTTCACCATAATCTAAATGACTATTTTTTTCCCCCATTGAGAGGTTACAAGACCTTAGCATCTACGTTTTGCATTAAAATTGAGTTTTATTCACTCAGTTATGATTAATCAGGATAATAATTCATTGAATAGAATTGATATACTAAACCGTGAAGTTGTGGTTTTGAACCTGCCAAAGTCTCCTATGTACGTACCAAGAATAATATTATGACAGGGTTCCGAGGGGTGGGGAAGGTGACATGCATATAGGGTTGAACATGCGAATAGGGGAGTCTTAAAAAGATAATACCTCTCTGATTTTTAATGCAAGACCTAATTGAAAAATTAATGTTGACCATATATGTAAAAAAATTATTCAATACGTATTAAAAAACAACAGAGGGAGAGACGTTATACCAAAACCACTTCAACTGAAAAAAAAAAAAAATCTCCATTCATTCCTTCGGTTATCAATTTAGTAGGCGAAGTTCAATTTTTATCAATTAAATTTCTAAATTCTGATACGAATAACTAAATTATGAGGGCAAAAAATTAGTAAAAATTGGTTTAAAGTAATACATGTATAAAAAATTGATTTTGTTTTTAAAAGAATTTCATACTTATGGAGAGAGGGGGTGAATGAGCAGAAAAAAAAGAGATGAACACGATGATATAATTAATGAGGGAAATAATTAAAAAATTGATTAAAATTTCAAACACCTTTATGCTTTGTTTGGATTGGAATAAAAGTTGGGACAAAAAAATAGGAGGGAAAAATATTAAGAAAAGAGAAAATATTATCACCTTTCTTACTTGGATGGAGGAGAGAAAATTAAAAGAAAAAAAAGAAAATGAGTAAATATGTTAATGACTAAAACACTTTTATCTCTATGTCAAAATATATTACGTTTAAAATCATTCCCAAAATATATCTCTTATAATTAAATTTTTGTGATTAAAATACCACAGTTTTAACGCTAATACAAATCTTAAGCAACAAGGTGTATATTTTCTAGTGAAAAAACAATTAACAATGTATGTATTATATGTATGAATGATAAAATAGTTGCAAGGACAAGGGTCACAACAACCACCGCACCCCCCGCACCTATCCTCTCACTGTATAATTTACCCTTTTCTAATTATGTTTCCTTAATTGTCTTGTAAATTGATTTTATGTTCTAGAATGCCCTCAGTATTATAATATTTACTCATTTAATTAAAAGAGAATTACAATAAAGTCCTAAAAAAATTATTATTAAAAAGCCTCAATAAAATTTAGGTCTTTTTAGCTAATTAAATTTTTAAACATGGATGTTTTTACTAAATTTCCCATAATACAATTGCTATTCCCATCTATTGCATATATATTTTCAATAGGAGATCATGATTATGACATTCGTGTGGACGTTATTTTCACAGACATATTCATCATAAAGAATAAACACAACACGATTGTCTCAGTAAAGCCAACCAAGATCTGAAAACCAAGTCACAACCATACAAACAGTGGAGCAATATAGTCAATGGCCGGTGATCTCCAAGAATAGAATTATTATGTATGAAATGAATCTCTTTAAAAACAATTAAAAAATACGAAATCAAACACTTATCAATTCTCTCTATTCTGGTTGTGATTAGAATTTATGACCCATAGAGACAACTCTAATCTGTTATAAATCTGACATCTCATGTATTATTCAAACAAACCTAGAACAAAGCGCAGTTTTAGCAGAAAACATTTAACGAAACCATAGTATACTGCAAAACCATATGTAGCCGGAGATCATCAGAACCGAAGCTCTGTTGGGTACGTAGTAAATTCTCGAAAATTGTAGGCATGCGGCATATATAGTTAAAAAATCCGCTTCAATAAGCTCAGTTCCAGGCATTGCGTGCATGGAGAATTTATGTGCCATCCTATAGCGGTTGGCTATAGTAGTTGAGTTGACTCATAGCATCTGTTGCAGGTTATGCACTAGACTGAGAAAGAAAAAGGGAGGGGCAATGATATGTGTATATATAGTCTCAATCTCGATGGAGACGAAAAGAATAAGCAAAAGGAGAATAAACAAAGGGCTATAATTACTTGTAATTTTTTTGTAGATGATTTTAATGAAAGGCTCCCACATGGATATTGGGCGAAGAATTTGCAGAAAGCGGAGAAACAAACAACAGAAAAAGATATCTATATTTGGCTAAAAGCTATCAGTTTTAGGTGGTATATTTGGTAAAGCAATGAGCCAGTTTTATCATAAGGCTAGGAATATAGCTTTAATATTTATTGATGATGTTAAGAATCGTTTGCTCAAGATGATTTATACCTTTGTTTAATTATATCTGTTTAACCAACGTTCACAACCTATTTGGACGAGAATCAAGGTAGGCGATGGAATAATACATTTTTCATCAATAAAAGTTCTTGGCATTGGTTCATATGGCTGGAATGAACCAACATTAGATTTTGAAATATCAGTTAATAAATTGTATCCTATGGCAGTAAACATAGTACCTTGCATTGAATTTGTTTGTTACTTTTGCATCACTGATTGGTATTGTTAATCTCATATATGATAATAATTATAGTTAAAGGCCGGATACAGGGCAAAATGTGAAGTAACTTGAAGGAACCATTTGCACTACGTGCGTTTGACAAGATAGTATTTTTTATCACAAGCCGCATATGATATGCAAATAACAGTAAACATAGCAGGAGGTTCCTGTGGGTGGTAGTGATTCATGGTTCATAAATATTCATGAAGTTAAGTTGATTATCTTCTGAACGATTGGAATAGTGAAGCAGAGACATATAGATGAATGTGAGTAGCCTTTATAAGGCTGCTTCATGCTCTGTTCTGTTCCCTGTGTTGGTAAAAAGATTGAAGACGATGATTGAAGACAACAAGATTCGTCTCATTAGGTGAGCTTAGCTGCATAGACTCTTTATACATAGAGATCAGGAAAGCTAGATAACTAACTTGATGAGGTTAAAGAAATTAGTTAAGTTAGTTATTTGTAACAAATATGTGTTGACCTCCTTAAATTATTCATATTCAATAATATATATTGGAATTACACTTGAGTGGAAATCCCTTACAATCAATAGGGATATTTTGAGAACACATTATAAATTTGGAGGATAAAGTGGATTGAAATCTTATATTTAGGATCCCAAATTACATTTACTTTGCTGATAAAAACTATTGCATTTACTTTTTGTCTGTGTTACTAGTTTGCTGCGTATATCGCTACTACCTTAATGTACATTTTGGACTATAATTCTTCTCAAGGGAATATATATGGAAAGCATCTATTGATATGAGCTATATAGATTTAACCCTTTTTTCCACTGAGATAATTTTGATATCATATATTTTGATAATTAGATTGTTAGCAGCTTTTTGTTTTGGACCTCAAGGAGATTGTTTGTCCCCCCTCCTTGAACTCTTGAGAACAAGCACAGAACTGAACTTGGTAATTTCATACTGCATAAGTTGAATTTAGTTCCAAGAATGTGAATATAATACTCATTACAAAGAAACACGTCCCTTTACGTCACTCTGAGGAGTACAACAATTGTGTGAGAAAAACTATGAAACCAAAAGGGGCTAACAAGAACAAAATAACACAGAAAGCAATCAAAATTAGCAATCCAAGACGCAGCAGTAACAAAGAGCAGCACAACTGCAATGAAGAAAAGAAAAAGAGACAAAACAAAGTTACTATGAGGTAATAATCAATTGAAAGAGAAATGAAGATTCATTTAAAAAAAATTTTAAAAACAGTGAAGGATACGACACTGCAAATTCATCATATATCATATATAATCTCATTAATTAATATTGTTAATCGCATTTACTAACACAATATAATGATATGACAGAGTAGTAGCTTGTTGTGGAAGAGAAAACTTACCGGGAGGATCAAGCTGATTGTGATGATGATTCATGATTACCAAATAATATTGAAGTTGACAATGATCTTATGAACTATATGAAGATAGGGGTAGACCCCAAAATGAGATGAGATTGAGATGCTATGTAGGATGCATATATATATATATATATATATATATATATAAGGTATAAGTGCGCGAATGATGGGGGGGTAAGAACAGTATGAAAGTGCCTGGGAGAAGGCAGATTCGGGTAAGGGATTGACCTAAGGTTGCTTAATGCTCTGTGCTTCCCTCTCAAAGTTGACAATATTATCAACTGTGCCAAATGAATGCGATAATGTTTTGATCAATCGACTCATATTTTTGGCTGTGATTTTGTAGGGACTATTTAAAAAATAATAAAGAAATGAAGAACAAAAAGAAAGAAGAGAAACCAAAAAAATTAAAGCGGTTAATTTTTGCGGGTAAGACCGACCCATGTTTTTGCTGAATCTTGGAAGATTTGCATTATCAGTTACAGTCTATTGTATGTTAGGTGCTAAAATTGGATTTGATTGCACTGTACGTGGAGACATGCTTAAATGTATGAATCAACTTCAACATGCTTTGGTGATTTAGGCGTTATAAGTAAATCCCGAAAGAAACATTCATAAATAAATAATGACGTTAGGAACAAAGAGGCAGAGACGAAATAGATATATAATAATGAAGGATTTTGAGAAGGAGATCGCTTAAGTTATACGCACACAAATACATATAGGTTGGAGGCGGCGGCGGCCAAGGTAGCTTAATGGAAGGTTCGAATAACATTGTGAAAGCACGTGGTGAAGAAAGATGAATGTGAATAGCCTCTATATAAGGCTGCTTCTTCCTCTGTTTCTCTTTGTCTATATACTCAAAGGACACAACAAGAGTAAGCATATTAATAAAAATTTGTCATTGCAAGCGTATGAGCAAATGCACTTTCACGTTAACATTTGCTGTTTCATTTAATAAGTTATTTTATTCGACCATTCAACTTATAGTCGACTACCATGCAGTGCTACGTTATAAGTCCGATGATTGAACTAGACGACCATGTAGAGAAAGACAAAAAGAAAACTATCTGTATTTAACTAGAATATGGTCTTTTACCTTGGCATATCTGCTAGATAAAAGAGGAAACTAAGAAGAAAGAATGAGATAAGAGATAATTATTGATACGGTCATAATTTTTTACTGATTTTTCATTGTAATTAATGTGCTTTTACATCTTTTTATCAATTTTTTTGTAATTAAAATATCACAGTTTGAAAGACTTATAAAAATATCAGTTTTAATTAACAATGCATGTCTATGTAATATGCTGGCTGTGTGTGTGTATGCATGAATGATAAAATTGTTAAAAGAAAGAGCGTGACCTGATAAGTAATTGCCGTTTAAATCCAATGTTTGAAGGTGGTGGAAAGGGAGAAAAGAAGAAGCATTGAGTGAACATTTGATGTCTGCCAACTCAGAAGGTCTTATATCCTTCAGAAGGCAGTTTATGACTCTCTTAGTGGAGTTGTCACACTCCGCAGACTCCATTAAAATAGCAATATGAATATGGTTATGGCCATCACCGACCACACCTCTTCTCTCACTGAATACCCCATTTTTCACTATATGCTTCCTAAATGTAAGTCTTCAACTGCGTGCTATTCATCTATAGATATAAAGGAAGTAAGTAAGGAGATTGTTTTGCCCTTTCTTTGCCTGAGAGACTCGAGTTGGGCATTATATTCCAAAACTCAAATGGTCTTATGTGTGGAGAAATGGAAGAGAGGCAAAATAGAAAGCTCGACTACATATAGACTTGCTCGTTTGGTCTGAAAAATCAGAAAAAAAAGATTAACATATTCCTTCCCCGAAACACACGATTATATTGGACTTGAACAGTTGCAAACAATGTGCACCACACAAATTGTTATATTCCTATCATTGTTACTCACAATCAATGCGTTTGGTTTGGCATTTTGATCTGCAACGCATCAAGGGGGATCTTAAGGAGTGTGCATGCCTTGCAATAATTTCAATTGCAAGGACTTATTTGAAAATCAGTATATAGCCGGACTAAATGATCAGTTCTTCCCCCCAAAAAACAAAAATCACAATCAAAGCTCCACAAACTATCAATATTTGTTTAAGTTGACGAATTAGAAAGAGGTAAAAATTCCCTCCCCAGAATGCACGATAGGGCTTATATAAGCTCTCGTTTTCTGATGCTGACGACAAGCTTTGTATTCTTATCATGACTAAAAAAAGTTAATGCATGTGCCTTAACTTCTGCACAAACGGCTAAGTACCTGTACACATTCACACTAATTTCTCATCAAACCTATCAGTAATTTCTAATCATAAAGTTAAAACGAGACAAGTTGTGAGAGGAATTTAATTACCGCAGTTCCTTGTTGAACGAGTCGTGAATCTACCCTGCAACTCCTATCCTACATCTCAAGTCTCGGATGGCTAAGTATCTATACACATATCTCAGTGCATGCGCTTTTGACATTTCTGCACAATCAAACAAACTATGCACCCATCCATCAAAGGGAACCTGGAAAGCCAGACTCTATCGTAGACTGGGATTGCTGTGCAGCAAGTAAACTATACGTCTAAACTCTAGAGTTTTCTTTACGTTTATCTGTGTTTAGCACTAAAATTGAGTCTTAGTCAATAGTTATGGTTAATTATTAGGGTAATAACTCATTGAATTAATCTAAACCGGATTGGCGGTTTTGAATTTGATTGGTCAAAGACTCCTATGCACCAAGAATAGTACAACAACAAAAGTTCGGGAAAATAGATGACTGATATGTGAGGTCAAACGTGCAAACGGCTAGCCAAATAAAAAATTATATCCACTTAATTTTTTTGGTCTTGTTCATTGGTTTTGGACCCTGTTTATTCTTGATTTTATAGTTTAATCATGGACCGTGCCACAAAAGTTGTTGTAAGGTATCTTTAAACATTTTAGTTGTCATTACATTTTATGCGAGCCTGTACATGCTTAAAGAAATGAAAGAATTGCAGTATTTTTTGAAGAGTCATCTCTCATATTTTTTTATTCTCTCCCAAAATGGGAATAACATAAGTAAGGGGACGAATAGCAAGATATAAGAGCAGCACAGAGTTGATAAAAAATATTGTGGGACTCAACATAGCAATAATTGAAAAAAAAAACAGCAGCACAGAGCTGTGCAACTGCAATTAAGAAAATGAAAAAAAAAAAGGGGATAGAACAATGCACGTACTAGGAACTTATCTGAAGAGAAATTAAGAAACCAATAAAAGTTTGTAAAAGCAAATTAAAAACAGGGAGATTTTGATGATGACTTGTGATCTCACCGTCCCTAACAGAAGAAGCATAATTGGAGGAATACCCCATTGGTGGTGAATGTGAAATCACCGGTAAACATAACATCACTAATTAGTATTGTTAATCTCATGCATCTATAGTTAACGGTCAGATATAGGGCAAACTGTGAAGAAGCTTGAAGGAATCATCACTTAAACTGCGTTTGGCAACATAGAATTTTCATCACAAACCGTATATGGTATGCATATAACAGTAAACATAACAGGAAGTTCTTGTGGATGGTAGTAATTCATGGTTAAAAAATATTGAAGTTAAGTTGATTATCTTATGAACGATAGGAATAGAGAGGCAGAGACGAAATGGAGATGATAATAATGGATTTTGAGAATGAGATTGCTAAGCTGTGCACACACACGAGAAGTAATGATTCGAATATTCCAATTAAGTTTCCTTTCTGATCCTGAGAAGACGAAAAACCAGCAATCTTTTGGTTATTGTAATTCTAGAAAAGATCACCAGGCCATCTATTACATGATCAAAATCTTATGAATTATAATTAAAACTTTTGTCTTTTTTGCCACCACTCATACAAATAACTTGTTATATCTCTCTCTAATATGAGTAGTTTGTAATTGCAAATGTAAGGGTTCAAATAAAGAACTGTAATGACACCTATAAAAAAGACTGCAAATGCTCCGGCAAAACTCCATAAGAAAGCATCTCGAAAATCATCTGCTTCCAAATGATGAGGTTGCCTATTTCTCCGTGCTATTGAGCAATTTTGCTACAAAGGGGGACCACATAGAAAAGGGTTTCCTTCATAACTGGCAGAATCAAAAGTTGCAAATTGATTTTTCATGTCAGGTGTTGTTCTAGATAGATTATTATGAGCCACTGAGAAGAAAGACAAGGAGTACAACTGAGTTAGTTGTGTAGGAATGTGGCCTGATAATTTGTTGTGTGAAAGATCAAGGCTTTCTATCTGCTTGAGATTTGCAAACGTATCTGGAATACGCCCTTTCAATTGATTGTTTGACAAATTCAATGCATGGGTAGTGCCTAAGTATCCAATTTGTGAGGGAATCTCACCTATCAATTGATTATCTGAGATATCCAACCCAAACATGAAATTTAAAATGCTTCCTTTGGAAGATTCATACCTGCTTTTTGTTGTAAAATCTACTTCTTGGTCCTTATACGATGTATCATTTTGTTTTTCTTCTGGTATAGAAACTTCACCGGTCAAAGGGTTAAATAAATACATTGATGATCTTGTAGTCCATGACACAATAAAATGTCCTATTTCAATTTCCCTTGGTGAATCTATCTTCCCAAATGTGATGTTATTCAAGCAATATGGTATGCCTTCGGAAAGCTTATTTTCAGAAAGATCTAATAAGCTTATATTCTTGAGCTCACATAAATGCACAGGAAGAGAGCCTTCAAGTTTGTTTCCCTTTAACATGAGGACCCTTAAACTCAAAAATGAGCTAATCAATCTTGGAATTTGACCAGAAAAATTGTTATTTGCCAAATCCAAAATCAATAGTGAGGGGAATTAGCCAAAGGCAGAGGTCCCATGAAATGGTTGCCCTGCAAATGCAAATACTTCAATGATGGCATATTTGGACAGCTTGGCAAAGAGCCATTGAATTTATTGTAAGAAAGGTCCAGATATGTAAGTTCAATCAAGTTCCAAAAGCTTTTTGGCAGTGGACCAGCTAAAGAATTCTTTGACAATATGAGGTAGCTCAAATGTTGAAAATTTCTGATCCAGCTAGGCATTTCACCAAATAATTGGTTGGCACTTATATCCAACATTCTTAATTCTGTACTATTCATGATCCCACCTTCTAGCTTTCCTCTGAAGTTATTGTTGTTGAGATCCAAAAACAACAAATATGTGAAATTTGATCCTATGGGCAAACACGGGCCACTCAGGTTGTTGTTTGACAACTTCAAAAATCTCAACTCATTGTTACCCTCCCCAAATTTTTGGGGCAAATAACCAGATAAATTATTATTTGACAAGTCAAGATCATTCAATTGTCTCATTTCACCTATTGAAGCTGGAAATCCACCTCGCAATGAAGTTGAAGACATGTCAAGAGAGATCAAGTTGGGAAAATTGAAGCCAATATGAGAAGGTATTTCATCTCTAATGGGGTTAGAGGAAATATCAAATGACTCCATGTGAAGCAATTTTGAGGTGGAATTAAGTTGAAAGGGACCAGTGAACAAGTTGTGCGTCAGATTTAAACCATTTAATCTCGTGTTGTTTGTTAAAAGCCATGAAGGGAAAGTTCCTGAAATGTTCAAGTGACTAAGTTCTAGGAATAGCAAGTCATTTTGATAAAGAAGAAAGGTAGGCATTGTTTTCTTGCTGGTTTCATTCATAGTGCAGTTGCGGATTGCAAAAGACCTCAATTGGAAGGAAGGGGTAAATGGGGGATTCTCAATTTCAAGACTGAGATTGGTGTTAAAGCATATAATGCTGAATAGTTTGAGGTCGGAAAGAGTAATTGCTATTAGGGATCTCAAAGAATGAAAGAGTAAGGAAGGAAAGGTTCCTTCAAAACGATTTTGCAGAAGATGAAGTGTACGTAGAGACATCAAATTGCTAAGGCATGCAGGGAGTTGACCCTCCAGTTCATTGAAGGAAAGATCCAATAATGCAAGATTCTTCATATTGCAAAGGCCTCCTACAACATAGCGTTTTTCTTTATTAAATTTATTTAATCAGTCCATCAATATAAAGAAAATTTATAAAACTTAAAATAACAGCTTAATACTTTGCCGGCCAAAAAAAAAAGGTTAATCCTTTAAACTTTAAGATTCGACGATATTTTTTTCAAAAATTCTTAACAAATGTATTTAAATTAATATTGGGCCCCAGAAAATAGCCCGAACATTGAGCCCAAGAATATGAGTAAACTAATAGGGTATATTATCACTAAGTGTTAAAATTAAATAAATAAGTATAGATAATGCATAAAGAAAAAGAAGAATAAAATCATTTTCTTTTATTAGTTTTATTTAGCCAGCGCCTGAAAGCGAAACTCATATTACTTGTTGTGCCAATACAGCTCGATCTTATCATTATTTTGTCAACTGTTATCTGCTTTGACCCCATTTTAAGCCACCAGTTTCATGAATACATCATGCGATAGATTTTAAGTAAAATTTTTTCTCAAGACATTTGATGTTATTGGTGGAATACTCAATTAACGAATTATGTTTATTTCACTGCAGAAGGTATAAAATATGATTTGTACCTTGTTGTGGCAATGATCCAGTCAGGTTGTTTGCGCCTAATGTCAATGCGGTGATGGAAGTAAGGGACATGATAGATTCTGGAATACTGCCCTCCAAGAAATTCGAGCCAAGCGCCAGCTCCTTTAAATGGCGCGAATGATAAAGATCTGTCAAATGCCAATTGGATGTGTGCAGATTAAGTAAGTGCCACATGATATATCCAGGCACATTCATGGGGCATAAGTAGCAAAAGCCATTTGGATGGATCATTTATTTATATAAAATGTTTTAACGAATTGTCCCACTATTAGTTTTAGTCTTTATGTATTGTTAAACTTTGTTGATCCCGTATCTGCCAAGTAAGAAAACTTCATTTTATCTGTCAAGTTTGACAAACCATCATTCAATTCTCCAAAAAAAAAGACAGACAAAATCTTCCGTTGAGGTGACTATATCATAAGGAAAATACTACCTCCCGTACTTAATAGTTTGAGTCTTAATTTAGTTTTAAATATAACATCCTAACTCATTTTGTTTCTTATATTTAATATTTTTTTAAAGTAGTCCTTATAATAGTTGCACATGTAAAAAATTCTATAACTGGTAGTTCTCGCTAATACATATAATTAGTCAAGGTATTCGAGGAAAAACAACATATATTTATTATAAATAACTAACTTAACTTATTTTTTAATTTACTTAAATTAATTAACTAACTTTTATATTAAGGACCAGAGGTAGTATATGAGTAAATTAGTTAACCTAAAACTTCCCAACAAAATCAAGAAAAAAAAATAGAAACCTTCATATATTTAATGGAGAAAACTTTGTCTATATATTCCTTTTAGCATTTTTCTGAAAATGATGGCCCGGTAATCTTTTTTCTAAAAATAGATATACTTTTGATGCACGTTTCAGTAACTACATAAGTCCCTCAAAATATGCTATAATATAGAAGACAAAGATTTAGCACCGAAATATGGAAATTCTGTGAGCATATTCTCTTCTAAATCCAACACTTCCAAGTTCACCAGCCTGATGTCGCCAAACAGCCCTGTCCCACAAACAACATGTGATCAGTTACTGTGAATGTTAGTGGGTATAAAGCAAGGAACAAAAAACCAAACCGGACACTAAACCGGTCGAGGTAGTGGTTCAAGGGTTAATGGGTCAGATCGGGGTCAAACCGGGATCAAACCGGTCACATTAAAATGATAAAATTTAATTAAAAATAACAAAGTATAGCAATATTAATAATCACTAATAACAAAATGTAAGGAAATACAACAATAATTTGATTGTAATTAAAACAAAATACAATAACATTAAGGATTTTGATCTTTATGATTTCTTAATAACTAAAATTAATAATTATTAATACCAAATTATTATTAAAATTCATTTAAATATATAGTGACTGAAATATTAGGAGTTGAATAAGAAAAAATAGAATAAATAGCAAAATATTATTCAAACCGGTTCATCACCGGTTTATACCGGTTTTTGCCGGTTTGCACCGGTTTATCCCGGTTTGACCGGGTTGATGCCGGTTCATTTTATGACCGGTTCATTGCTTTAACCGGACCGGACCACTGGCCGGTTCACCGGTTTTCCGGTTGAACCGGTCGGTTCGGTCCGGTTTTTTTTCACTGGTATAAAGAATTATAAAAAAAATTCATATAATTAATATCATCATCCTCTTCATAATTTAACATGAAGTGGAATTTGATAATGTAGTTTTTATTAAGCTTGTTTTGGGCCCCTCCATATATCCAAGAAAATATCTTGCTTAGTAATTTGTTTTTTAAAAAATATTTACAACACGAATCAAAACGTTTAG
This sequence comes from Neltuma alba, assembly GCF_004799145.2. Taxonomy (NCBI): domain Eukaryota; kingdom Viridiplantae; phylum Streptophyta; class Magnoliopsida; order Fabales; family Fabaceae; genus Neltuma; species Neltuma alba. The sequence continues at coordinate 239,872 of NW_021637583.1, read as the reverse complement.
TATCTCAAACATTTTTTAAAATATCTCACTTGATTATATTTTTAAAAAATGAGTAATAAAACTTTTGGTACTCAAATTTAATGTCTCCGTTATCAATTTGGTCTGTGAAGTTTAATTTTTATCAATCAAGTTCCTAAAGTTTCATACGCAACTTTACTCCCTCTGATGCTATCTACAAGATATAAATGATTAAATTATGTAGATTACATAGTTTGTTGAAATTGCTTAAAGGCAATAAATATGTAAAAATGTATTTTTTTTTCTAAAAATAATAAAAATGGTGAATGAGAGAGAAATTGAGTAAGAAAAAGATAAGTATGAGAGAGAATAAATGAAGTGATATAACAAATAATTATTGGGAGAAAATATAAAAAATTGGTTCAAATTTCATAAATAAAGCGAAGTGAGAGTTATCATCCGTGAATTAATGGTTAGAGATGGCACATGTGCGTTTAGGATTATATATCTTCAAACCATAATGACTAATTTTGTATGATTACGAAACTTTAGGCACTTGATTTATAAAAATTAATTAAATTTCGTGGACCAAATCAATAAGTAAAGCAAATTTGAGGGACGGAAAGTTTCATCATTCCAATAAAAAATTATCCACAAATATTTAGCTAGAACTAGAATGGACTCTTACCCAGGCAAATCAGTGGGCTAAAAGAGGAAACGGACGAAAAAGAACTAGATAAGAGGCAATGAATGATATGATCATAATAATTTTTAAATAATTTTTTACCGTAACTGATGTGCTTTTACATCTTCAAAAATCACAGCTCGAAATGCTTATAAAAATGTCGGTCTTAAATAACAATGTATGGTGTCTATGTACTCTGTGTGTGTGTGTATGCATGAATGATAGAATAGTTAAAAGAAAGAGGGTGACCTGACAAGTAGTTCCCTTTCAAATACAACTCTTGAAGCTGGATGAAGGGGAGAAAAGAAGAAGCATTGAGTGACCATTTGATGTGTCCCAACTCATAAGGTCTTGTATTTTTCAGATGAAGGCTTATGACTCTATGAGTGGAGTTGTCACACTCTACAGCCTCCCAAGTGCAGCAATCTGCAGAGAAGGTTTGGTTATTCCAAGAAGGGAGAGAGGAGCCATTTGGATAATTGAAAGCTTCTTTCAATTTCAAAAGAGCTTCTCTCTCTTCTTTCAAGCACCCCTCACTTTCTGCATGAAACCCTAGTAGTAATATGAATATGGTTATGGCCCTCCCCCACCACACATCTTCTCTCACAGAATACCCCATTTTTCAGTATATGCTTCCTTGTTTGCCGACGTCTTCCATTACGTCCTCTCTATCTCCATATATATAGGCCAGAAGGAGGTTCAAGTTGCTCACAAGTTGCCTTTAATTTCGCGAGAAAGCACTCAGACTCAGAAAAACGTAACGATCGAGTTGGGCAGTAATCGAAAAAACACGAACGTAGTGCGGGGGGCAATACAGTCAATGGTCGGTGATCCCCAAGACTTGTAAAGGTTAAAATTAATATACATTTATAAAATGAATGTCATGGAATAATTAAACAAATAAATCTGATCTATTATAAATCTGAAATATCTGATGAATTATTTAAACAACGTTGAGACAAATTAAAGCACAATTTTAGTGGAAAATATTTAGCCAACCCATAGTACATGGCCTCATGTAGGCAATAATGGTTTGTCCTTGTACGGCCGGAGGGTCAGGAATTAACCACAATCAACTTTGAAGTGGTCGAACATACAAACAGGGGAATCGCAGTAAGATAATAAAAAAAGAAAGAAAGAAAGAAAAGATGCATATTGAAACCACTTCAAATAAAAAGAAATTATTTCCATTTATTGCTTCAGTTATCAATTTAGTGTATGAAGTTTAATTTCTATCAATTAAATTTTTTAATTCTGTATATAAGATATCAATAACTAGGAAATGCATACTCATGTGTGGTTCTATTTATAAGTTAAAAAGAAAAGATTTCATTTTATTTTATTTATAAGTAACATCATTAAATTCTTTACATGAATATATAATTTTATTTCTTGGAAATTATGTGTGTATATATATATTAAATATGAGTAAAATTAGAAAATTAAATCCCAAAATAATCTGACGTGGACTAATAACCAGTTTAATTAATCTGAAAAACTAGGAAGAGGTCAAGATATGCCCTCCCAAAGTGCACGACAGGGCTTAGGCTCTCTATTTCTGATTATCCCGGGCCTCACATGCTAATTTCTAATCAACAAGAATGACATTTACCAGAAAGTCGTAATTGTGAGAGGAATTTAAAGTAGTTTCCGTGTTGAATCAGTCATGATTAAGACAAGTTATAGAGTTGCTGATGAGCTCAGACGATGCGAATGTCATTTCTTCAATTGAAGAAAACTACAATTTTGCTTCATAAGCAAGTTGAACGTGCGAACAGGGGAGTCTTAAAAAGATTCTGGTCCTTATTATTATTATTATTTTTTTACCAGCAATACTTTTCTGGTCCTTAATAGAAAACGTAATTAAAGAGTTACTATTAGCCTTATATGTGAGATTTATTTAGTAGAGGGAGAGGGAGAGACGCATACCAAAACCACTTCAAATTAAAAAAAAAAAAATCATCTTCCTTCAGTTATCAATTTAGTAGACAAAGTCTAATTTTTATCAATTAAGTTTCTAAATTCTGATACGAATAACTAAAATATGAGGGTAAAAATTTAGTTAAAATTGGTTTAAAATAATAAATGTGTAAAAAATTTATTTTGATTTTGAAAAAATATTCATACTTATGGAGAGATGGGGTGAATGAGCAGAAAAAAGAGGTGTGTGAGAGATAATGAACGCAATAATATAATTAATGAGGGAAAACACTACAAAAATGATTAAAATTTCAAACATCTTTATGCCGCGTTTGGATGGAAAAAAAAATAGGAGGAGAGAAAGTTAAGGGAAGGAAAAATATTACCACCTCCCTTGTTTAGATGGAGGAGAGGAAAAGAAAAAGAATAAATATGTTAATGACTAAAATACTCTGATCTCTCTAGCAAAATATATGATGTCCAAAATCACTCCCAAAATCTATATCTTCTAATTAATGTTTTTGTGATTAAAATATCACAGTTTTAACGATTTAAAAATCTTAAGCAACAATGTATATATTTTTGCAGTTTAAAAAAATTAACAATGTGTGCGTTATATGCATGAATGATAAAATTAACACGTGAAGAACCAAGATTCGAATCCCTGTTGGAAGAAGTACCCACATTTAATGCCTGACAGTACCTCAAATAAGATTACCTCCAATAGAAAGATATCTATATGCTTTAGGGGAAAAAAGAAATAAAATAGTTATAAGGAGGAGGGTGACAACTGCCACCGGGCCCACCGCACCGATCCTCTCATTGAATATTTTACTCATTTCTCATTATGCTTCCTCAATTGTGTTGTAAATTGATTTTATGTTCTAAAATGCCCTTAGTGCTACGCTATTTACTCAGTGCTACGCTATTTACTCATTTAATGAAATTGCCAATTCGACAGCTGGAAGGCGTACGGTGGAAGTTTTTAAATTTGTCCCATGTTTAATGAATAAACGTGTTTTTAGCCAACACATGCTACTGTCTCCTCTTACGCATCACCTCGTATTTGGAATTTACAAGTTTGTTTGAATTGTTATCCGCACATATTAAACATGAGTAAAATTATAAAGTCATTAAAAACTGAGATTTTAATTTTTAAAATTTGATCCTATTTTAATTTTGATCTTTTAAATTTGACTTTATTTTGATTTTGGTTCTTAAAATTCAAAACCAATAATTTTAGTTCATGAAATTTAACTTCATTTTAATCAGCCTAAATAATTTAGGTCTCTAAAATAAGAATCAAATTTTATGAACCAAAACCATTGATTTTAAGACTCGGGAATCAAAATCAAAATGAGATCAAATCTTATGAACTAAAACTACTAGTTTCAAATTTTAGGAAATAAAGTCAAAATGAAGTCGAATTTCAAGAATTAAAGATGATATTCACTCTAAATTTTAATAGAGTTAATGACATTTAATATTTTTCTTAATTGCAATAAAACAGTTAGGAGTGACTATATGATTTTTCAAGAAAATGAAAAATCTCTTTTTGGTGGAATTTTTTAAGGGTGTTGTTGGAAACATGTTTGTGGAAAAAAATTTAATTGTATGATATAAATAGCCTAATAACAACATAATCTAATATTCTAATTAGAGAAACGGTTAGTTGTGCGGCTGGATATAAAATAAAAAGATATAACATTGAATTTCTTGATATATTTATTTAAGCTGTTTAAATTCGAATAAATAACTCATTTTTTCTTATTTAATGAAATTATTTTACATTTCAGTCTTATAACTAAAATATTTGAAGATTTAATATTTAAAAATGTATTATTATCTTTATAAGAAAAATATTTATTATTTATTTTACATTTTAGATTTAAAATGAAATGATATAACTTCTATAATTCCGAAAATCATGTCATTTTGGCAAAATGAAATTTTTGCAAAATTTTTGGAAGATGCTATTGGGAAGGTGTTCATGGAGAAAAATTTAATTATATGATATAAATGGCCTAATAACAATATAATCTAATATTTCTAATTTAACTTTTAATACTTTAATAGAAGAGCCCGTTAGTTGAGTAACTGGACACGTGTCGATAGAAAAGTTGCTGCATATTCTACTTTTATGAGAACATATTCATAAAGGAAAGCCTAATTATATGATATAAATAGCCTGATAACAAAATAAACTAGTATTTCTAATTTTTATTATTTTAACGGAACACATTGTTAGTTATATGGCTGGACACGTGTTGACAAAATGGCTGCTAACTACTCTATATATATATATATATATTATATATATATCTATATTGATGGTTGATGATAAATGTAGCCCAGGTCACTTTTCCTCCATTTATAGGATCTGAAGAATTCTCCCCCGCGCCCCGATATAATAGAAAGCGATAAAGGCTCCTTTGGCCCATAATACACGGTGACATGTCTATATCTCTGATCTGACAGCTATAACTATTCAAAACAATTCTCGCGGTTTGGCATCCAAATGAATGCCCATTCAAGGAAATCTCAGGGAATTAATCTAATCAACTAAGTTTGTCAAACAGTTATACCAATTCTAAGTCATGTTCGATCCATACAAAATCATGCTTTCTTCACCATAATCCAAATGACTAATTTTTTTTTCCATTGAGGGGATGCAAGTCCTTGCTTCCGAGTTGCATATTAATAATACAAGAAAAATTTAGTTAAAAGTTGTTGTTTAAAAATTTAATTAGCTAAAAAGAACATAAATTTGAGTAAGTGCAACATATCATCAATAATGTGTAACAATCATCAATACGAAAATCATTTATATACAACAAAAGATATGTTATACTCATGGATCATATTTACACGTATTCAAATTTAGGCCATTTTAGCTAATTAAATTTTCTAACATGGATCTTTCACCAAATTTCCCATAATATAATTGCTATTCCCATCCATTGCATATATATTTTCGATAGGAGATCATGATTATGACATCCGTGTGGATCTTATTTTCAGACATATTCATCGTAAAGAATAAACACAACACGATGGTCTGAGTAAAGCCAACCAAGACCTGAAAACTAAGTCACAACCAAACAAACAGTGGGGCAATATAGTCAATGGCCGGTGATCCCCAAGAATAAAATTATTATGTATAAAATGAATCTCTTTAAACAATTAAAAAATGAGAATCAGACACTTATATATCAATCCTCTATTCTGGGTGTGATTAGAATTTATGACCCATAGGGACAACTCTGATCTATTATAAATCTGACATCTCATGTATTATTCAAACAAATCTGGGACAAAGCGCGGTTTTAGCAGAAAATATTTAACAAAACCATAGTATAGAGCAAAACCAAATGTAGCCGCAGATAATCAGAACCTAAACTCTGTTGGGTACGTAGTAAATTCTCAGAAATTGTAGGCATGAGGGATATATAGTTCAAACATCTGCTTCAATAAGCTCAGTTCCAAGCATTGAGTGCACAGACAATTTATGTGCCATCCTGTAATGGTTGGCTATATTAGTTGAGTTGACTCATAGTATCTGTTGCATGTTACGCACTAGACTGAGAAAGAGAGAGAAAAGAGAGGGGTAATGATATATGCATACATGGTCTCAATCTCAATGGAGACGAAAAGAATAAACAAAAGGAGAATAAACCAAGGGCTATAATTACCCGTAATTTTTTTGTAGATAATTTTAATGAAAGGGTCCCACGTGGATCCTGGGCGAAGAATTTGCAGAAAGCCGAGAAAGAAACAACAGAAAAGGATATCTATATTTGGCCAAAAACTCAGTTTTAGGTGGTATATTTGGTAAAGCAATGAGCCAGTTTTATCATAAAGCTAGAAATATAGCTCTAATATTTATTGATGATGTTAAGAATCGTTTGCTCAAGATAATTGATACCTGTGTTTAATTATATTTGTTTAATCAACGTTCACAACCTCTTTGGACTAGAAGTAAGTGATGGAATAATACATTTTTCATCAATAAAAGTTCTTGGCATTGGTTCATATGGCTGGAATGAACCAACATTAGATTTTGAAATATCAGTTAATAAAATGTATCCTATGGCAGTAAACATAGTACCTCGCATTGAATTTGTTTGCTACTTTTGCATCACTGATTAGTATTGTTAATTTCATATATGATAATAATTATAGTTAATGGCTGGATACAGGGTAAACTGTGAAGTAGCTTGAAGGAACCACTTGAACTACGTATGTAGGCAAGACAGTATTTTGATCACAGATTGTATATGATATACATACAACAGTAAACATAGCAGGAGGTTCTTGTGGGTGGTAGTGATTCATGGTTCATAAATATTGATGAAGTTAAGTTCATTATCTTCTGAACGATTGGAACAGAGAGGCACCGACGAAATAGATGAATGTGAATAGCCTTTAGAAGGCTTCTTCATGCTCTGCTCTATTTCCTGTGTTAAAAAAAAAAAAAAAGGATTGAAGACGATGATCGAAGACAACAAAGTTCGTCTCATTAGGTGACCTTAGCTATGTAAACGCTTTATACATAGAGATTGGGGAAGCTAGATAACTAACTTGAGGATATTAAAAAAATTAGTTAAGTTAGTTATTTGTAACAAATATGTGTCAACTTTCTTAAATTATCCATATTCAATAATATACATTGGAATTACCCATGAGTGGAAATACCTTATCATCAATAAGGATATTTTGATAACACATTATAAATTTGGAAGATAAAGTGAATTGAAATATTATATTTAGTACCTTAAATTACATTTACTTTTCTGGTAAAAAATGTTAAATTTACTTTTGCCTGTGGTGCTAGTTTGCTGCATATATCGCTACTACCTTAATGTACATTTCGGACTATAATTCTTCTCAAGGGAATATATATATATGAAAAGTGTCCATTGATATGAACTATATAGATTTATCCCTTTTTCCATTTAGATAATTTTGATATCATATATTTTGATAATTATATTGGTAACACCTTTTCTTTTTGGACCTAAAAGAGATTGTTTGTTCCTTATCCTTGAACGTACTCTTGAAAAAAAGCACTGGGTTTGGTAATTTCATAACTCATAAGTTGAATTCAGTTCCATGAATGTAAATATACTACTTATTGTAAAGAAACACTTCCCTTTACATTATTATTTTGAGGAATACAAAAATTGTATGAGAAAAGATATGAAACCAAAAGGGGCTAACAAGAACAAAACAATCAAAAGCAGTAATCCAAGATGCAACAACAGCAGAAAACAGCACAACTTCAATGAAAAAAAGAAAAGGAGACAAAACAAAGTTAATATCAGGTAAGGGAAAAGAAATGAAGATTCATTAAAAAAAAAATTTAAAAACAGAGATATTTTGGGAACTCACCATCCCTCCCAAAAACCATCACCCCTACTCATGGTCTGTTGCGGAACACTCTGTTTTGGGTCCCAAGAAAGATTATCCTTGGAAGGATACCCCATTGGCGGGAGTGCACTCCCAGTCGGCAGCAACGGATATGCCATCATCGGTGAAGGATATGACCCTGCAAACTCATCATATAACATATATAATCTAATTAATTAATAATGTTAATCCCGTTCACAAACACAATATAATGATATAGCACCGTGGTAGCTTGTTGTGAAAGAGAAAACTTACCCGGAGGATCTTGCTGATTGTAATGATGATTCATGGTTGCTAAATAATATTGAAGTGCGATGATCTTATGAACTATATGAAGATACTATATAGGCATAGGTGGGCAGCTATGAACAGTGCGAAAGCGCGGGGGAAAGGCAGAATTGGGGAAGGGATCGACCTTTACAGGTCAAAGGCTGCTTGATGCTCTGAATTTCCCTCTCAAAGTTGACAATATTATCAATTGTGCCTTTACCGTTTGAAATGAGAACCAAAGATGCAGACAAGAGAGGAATCATTCTGTGAGTAGCTTTATTGGCCGGGGTCCATCAAACGCAACTTCAACCCACTTTGGTGATTTAGGCGTTATAAATAAATCCGAAAAGCACTGTTCTTAAATAAATATTGATGATAGGAACAGAGAGGAGATTGCTAAGTTACACTCGCACAAATCCATATGGGCTGGAGGTGGCGGCTAAGGTAGCTTAATGGAAGGTTCAAATGATATTGTGAAAGCACGTGAAGAAATATGAATGTGAATAGCCTTTATAAGGCTGCTTCTTGCTCTGTTTCCCCGTATTTATTTGCCCAGAGGACACAAAAAAGATAAGGAGGCAGACCATGAGAAGAAGGGAAAAAAACATTAATGATGATGACCGAAGACAACTCAGTTACTCCCTCCATTTATAAAAAGAACAAATTATTTCGTCCCATTAGGTGGGATCAGTTATAAGATCAAGGAAGTAGTAACAGAGTATTTGGGGGAATTACTTGGACGTGAGAAAGCAGTAGAGTTTAGGCATTTATGAAGCGGCCAAACTTGACCAATTGATTTTGCTACCTGCAATTCACAAGACACGAAACGCTATTTCATTACAACATTTTTAACAAAGATTAACTTATATACGCCAATTTTCTTCATATATTTTAGATGCTAAAAGATTGTGAATCTAGATTACATTTACTTTGCTACTAAAAAATAGAGTTAAGGTGCAATTTTTACTCTAATCTTATTTTTAACGCGTAATTTTCCCCCTGATCTTTCAATAGTGTAATTTTGGCCTTAATCTTATTTTTGAAGTGTAATTTTGCTCTTTATCTTTTATTTTTGGGGTGCAATTTTGTTTCAAATATTGAAAGTGCATAAAAAAAAGATCAGAGTCAAAATTGCATTACTAAAAAAATGAGAGGAAAAATTGCACATGAAAGATAAGATTAGAGTCAAAATTGCACCTTAACTCTAAAAAATATATTACATTTACTTATGCCTGTGGTACTAGTTTGCTGCATATATTGCTACCAACTTAATGTACAGTTTGAACTTGAATTCTTAAGGGACATATGTAGATATATGGAAGGTGACCATTGATATGAACTATCTAGGTTGAACCCTTTTCTCATTTAGAGAACTTTGATATTATATATTTTTATAATTAAATTGTTAACCATTTTTTTCTTTGGACCTGAAAGAGATTGTCTGATCCTCATCCTTGAACTCTTGGAAAACTGCGCAAAACTGAGTTTGATAATTTCATAACTTAAATATAGTTCCAAGAATGTGAATATAATATTCTTCTAGTTCTTACTGTATGACCTAATTTAAGAGTTTATGTTAGTCTTATATGTAAGACCTATTTTAAATATTTATTAATTTCTTTTCAAATTAACATTATTGATATTCCTCCACTAATAGGGAATTAAGAAAAATGTTTAGTGTCTTTTAGAAAAAAAATCACATTAACTAATTTAACTAACATTTTTAATATACTCAAATTAGTTATGACCAGAGGAGTACTTATTACAAGGAACACATACCCTTACAATATTATTCCTAGAAGTACAAAATTGTACGAGAAAAAATATTAAACCAAAAGGGACTGACAAGAACAAATAATTGAGAAAGCAATCAAAAGCAGCAATCCAAAACACAGCAGTAGCAAAGAGCAGCACAACTGCAACGAAAAAAAGAAAAAGAGAAAGAACAAAGTTAATATTGGGTACTAAATTTAAATAGAAATGAAGAAACCAATAAAAACTCAAAAAAAAAAAACAGAGATATTTTTCCAACTCACCATCCTTCCCAGAAGCCATCACCCCTTCTCGTGGTCTTCTGTCGAACACTCTATTTTGGGTCCCAAGAAACATCATCCTTTGAAGGATACCCCATTGGTGGAGGAGCACTCACAGGCGGCAGAGGCGGACATGCCATCACCGATGAAGGATGTGACCCTGCAAATTCATCATATAACATATCTAATCTCATTAATTAATAATGTTAATCCCATTTACAAACACAATAGAATGATATAGTAGATTAGTAGCATTTTGTGGAAGAGAAAACTTACCTGGAGGATCTTGTTGGTTGTAATGATGATTCATGGTTGCTGAATGCGATGCTCTTCTGGGCTATATGAAGATGCAGCTAGACCCGAAAATGAGATGAGATTGAGATGCTATATAATACAATGCATGTGTGTGCGCGCGCGCGCACATCGGTATAGGTGGGTGAATGGTGGGCGGCCATGAACTGTGTGAAAGCGCGTGGGAGAAGGCAGATTCGGGGAAGGGGCTGACCTTTCCATGTCCAAGGTTGCTTAATGCTCTGTGTTTCCCTCTAAAAGTTGACAATATTATCTACTTTGCTTTACCATTTGAAATGAGAGACAAATATATAAACAACAAAGGGATCAACCACCATAGTCCCATAGAAAGTCTTTTCGGATTATTTCTTCCTTTGTCCAAAAAAGGTTGCAGAGTTCAGAAGCTTCATATTCATCTTGGACCATTCATCGTATGGTCAACAACTATAAATGCTTCATTACAAGTCTAATAATTAAAATCGACTTCAACGTAGAGAAAGATAAAGAAATGGTTCAAACATATCAAGTTATTAATTTCCTTTCAGATCATGGGGAGACTTCAATTTGGCAATCTTTTGGTTATTATGATTCTAGAGAGTTGATCACCATAGTTAATTTTTAGGAGAAGAGGAAATATTTTAATGGGGGCACCCTGTTCACAGGCCTTTGTATTCAATAAATAGGTAGGGTCATAAACCCTAGAATATACAAGTGAATGCCACGTATGTACTGTATAATAGCTACAGAAGACTCTAGAATATTAAATCACATATTGCTATTTACAATTGGGCCTATTGCTAATGGGCTTGGACTGAGGACAATATACTACTTTAACATTCCCCCTCAAACTGGGCCCAGGGGAGATTATTAGGCCCAGTTTGTCTCTGAACATGAGGAACTTCGACGGAGAGAGTGCCTTGGTAAATAGATCGGCCAACTGATCAGAGGAAGGAATATACTGAACACGCAATTTTCGATCAAGTACTCGATCTCTCAGATAGTGTATATCAAGCTCGATGTGCTTTGTGCGAGCGTGATAGACAGGATTTGAAGCAAGAGCTAAGGCACTTAAATTATCACACCAGGCGATCGGAGGATTCTTCAATCGAACGCCGAACTCACCTACGAGAGATTGAATCCATGCCAGTTCAGTTGCAAGATTTGCAAGGGCTCTGTACTCAGATTCAGCACTTGACCGAGCTACGACTTGCTGCTTCTTAGCTGACCAAGAGATGAGAGAGTCACCGAGGAATACACAGTACCCGCTTATTGATCTACGATCATCCGGGCATACAGCCCAATCAGCGTCGGTGAAACCTTGCAAGGTAAGATGATTACTGGGTTTTACATGCAAAGCCAGATTGGTAGTTCCCTTGAGGTATCGCAGTATTCTCTTGAGCGCCTGCCAATGTATATCAGTGGGTTGAGATAAAAATTGACTCAATTTGTTTACTGCAAAAGTGATATCCGGCCGAGTATTGATCAAATACTGTAGTGCTCCAATAGCTTGTCTATATAGTGTAGGATTCTTCAATGGAGTCCCATCTGATTTTGAGTAATGCTTATTTACCACCATAGGAGTCGGAACAGGGGAGCAATTTGCCATACCGAATTTCTCTAGGATATTCATTATATATTTTTCTTGTTTTAAGTATAGCCCAGTAGCATCTCTGTAAGTCTCTACTCCAAGAAAATGATGTAGTTGTCCCAAATCCTTTAAGGCAAAGCGTGAGTTGAGCTGCTTGATGAATAATTCCAGGATTTGATTTGAATTTCCAGTCACAACAATGTCATCAACGTATATCAGTACAAAAATGACAAACCTTTTCTCTTTGATAAAGAATAAAGAGGTATCACTCTTTGAATGATTAAAACCCCAGGAGAGCAGAGTAGATTTTAGCTTATCAAACCAGGCTCTAGGTGCTTGCTTCAGTCCGTACAGAGCTTTGTTTAGAAGGCACACATGATTAGGAAATTTTACTGACACAAACCCTTCAGGTTGCTTCATGAGAACTTTTTCTTGCAAGTCTCCATTTAAAAAAGCATTATTGATGTCTAGCTGCCTTATTTGCCAACCGAAAGTCACAGCCAGAGTAAGGACAAACCGTAGTGTTGCTGTCTTTAGAACAGGACTGAAAGTTTCATCAAAGTCTATGCCTGGACATTGTTGAAATCCCTTTGCTACGAGTCTGGCCTTAGGTTTGAAAACTGAGCCATCTGTATTTGTTTTCAGTCTAAAAACCCATTTGCAATCCACTAGCTTTCTGTGTCCTTGATAAGGCACTAATTTCCATGTGTTATTTCTGATTAAGGCATTGTACTCATCTAGCATTGCTTTTCTCCAATCTTCTGATTTTAGTGCTTTTGCAACACATGTAGGTTCTTTGAGAATAATTGGATCTGTACTGACAACACCAACATAGGGCTCCTTGGGTTTGTAAATACCCATTCTGCTTCTGGTTACCATCGGATGTCGCACTGGAACTAGAGCTGTATCATTTGAAGAAGGAGAGGTGGATGGTGAGGAGAAGTCGGATGATGAACTTCCTTCTACTGCTGTATGTCTGATTGGTGATAGTTGATGGTTGTTTGAGTCTGACATGGATGGGTTTGAAGACTGAGTTGGAAGCTGGCTCTGGCGTCTGGAATCCTCAGCAACAAATTGTGGTTGAGTAGAAGTTGATAGTGATGGCAGTGTTGAATTTTGAGGATCACTATGTTGATTTCCTGAATCTGAAATTTGACATTCAACTGGATAGGAGGAGACAATTGATTTGAAGAATTCCCTCGGATGCACCATCTCTTCAGGTAACCTTCTTTTATTTGTAAATCCTGCAGAGAAAGGAAATTCATTTTCATTAAAAACAACATGTCTAGAGATATACACTCTTCCATTTGAATCTAGACACTTGTAACCCTTATGAGAGTTACTGTAACCAATGAAAACACATCTAGTGGTTCTGAATTGCAGTTTGTGATTGTTGTAGGGTCTAAGACATGGATAACAAGCAGACCCAAATATCTTCAGAGATTCATAATCAGGAAGTTTGCAGAATAATCTCAGATAAGGTGAACCTCCTCCTAAAACAGGTGTTGGTAGCCTGTTTATTAATTCTGCTGCTGTATGGAATGCCTCCCACTAGTAGAATAGAGGCATTTTTGCCTGTGCCAGTAAGGTTAATCCTGTCTCAACTATATGCCTGTGCTTCCTTTCAGCTCTACCATTTTGTGGTGAAGTGTGAGGACATGAGTGCCTAAAGTGAATTCCAGATTCTTGCAACAATGTAGTGAAACTTCTATATTCACCACCCCAATCACTTTGCACTATTTTTATTTTGCTGTCAAACTGTTTTTCTGCATAATTTTTGAACTGAGTAAATGCATTTAGAGCTTCATCTTTAGATTTCAAGGGAAAAATCCAGGTATATCTGCTGTAATCATCTAGGAAGAGTATGTAGTATCTAAAACCATTCATAGAAACTAGTGGGGCTGGTCCCCAAAGATCTGTATGTATAAGCTCTAGTAGTTTGGATGCACGGGAGGTTGAAACCTTAAATGGTAGAGAATGCATTTTTCCATATTTGCAAGATTCACAAAAGAAGGAGTCATCTTCATTTCCAGAAGTAACTTTTAGATTACATTCACTAATAAGCTTGTTCAGAATTCTATTGCTAGGATGACCAAGTCTAAAATGCCAAAAACTTTTACTAAAATTTTTAATCCTAGATGCTGAATCTTCAGCTTCTTTTTCTGCTACGTAGACTAGAGCTGCTGTCCCATCTTTCTTCTTGTCACAGATTCTGAACATACCACCATCAATCTGTTTTCCTTGAAGCATAATTTCCCCTGTTTCCTGGTCCTTCACACAAACACCACGTTTGTTAAATATCACATCAGCATCATTGTCACAAGCAACTTTGTAGACACTTAGAAGATTCTTTTTGATTTTAGGAGTGTAAAGAACATTATTCAGTTTAAGCTTCCTTTGACCAATATTCTGGACACTGGCCGAACCTATTTTTTCAACTTTCAGCTTAAAGCCATCACCAACAGTAATATTCATCTTACCAGAGGGAGTAGCAGAATCATCAAGTTTGGCTAGATCCTTAGTGACATGACTTGTTGCTCCACTATCCATGTACCAGGAATCATCATTAATAGTCTCTGGAGTTGCCCAATAAGCATTTTCGAAATCAGAATAGGAACTGGCACCTTTGTTGACTTCAGTTTTCTTGGTTCCAGGTTTGACAAAACTTCTATCATAGCGATGAAAGCAAGTCTCCACTGTGTGACCCACTTTATCACATAGCTGGCATCTGGGAGGAACATCATCATTGTTGTAGTTGAAGCGTCCACGGCCTCTGTTGCTTCTGCCTCTGCCTCTTCTGTTACGGTTTCCTCTGCCTCCACGCCAAGAGTATCGTGGAGCAAAGTTGTCTTCAGCTCTAGCAATGTTCACCATGGTTGAGTTTAAAGATAGCTGGGACAGTTGATTGAGTTGATCCATTCTGCTCTCATAAGTATACAGCGAGGTCTGCATATCAAGCCAGCTCAGATCATCAGCTTGGTGAGAAAGCTGAACCACAATGGGATTGTATTCAGCGTCAAGACCGGCAAGGGCTTGAATGATGAGATCTGGAAGTTGCATAGGACTTCCAGCAACAGCAAGTTGATCTGCCAGGGCTTTCATTTTGGACAAATATTCACTCATTCTCATGTTTCCTTTCCTGATGCGTTGCAGCTCAGATCTAAGCATGAGAAGGGTTGATTTAGTACGCGCACCAGCCATTTGCTTTGCAGCAGCCCAAAGTCCTACTGAGCTTGAAACATTTGTCATCTCGGATGATACTTCCAAGGTCATTGTGTTGAGTAGCCATCCAAATAGTAGCTGATCTGCTGACACCCATTCTTCAAACTCTGGATTCAGCTTTGATTCATTTCCTTCAGTGAGAAACTGAGGAGGGCATTTCTTAGTGCCATTGATAAAACCCTCCAGCTTGTACCCCTTGATTATAGGCAGAACGTGAATCACCCAGACTGGATAATTTGTCCTATCCAGCTTGACCGAACAGCTTTGGGTCAGGGTGTTATTTTTCTCAGTCAGC
Organism: Neltuma alba; assembly: GCF_004799145.2. NCBI lineage: Eukaryota > Viridiplantae > Streptophyta > Magnoliopsida > Fabales > Fabaceae > Neltuma > Neltuma alba. The sequence goes on along the minus strand of NW_021637583.1, from coordinate 224,201 downwards.
TTTGCAATCAATGACGCGGACACCGAGGAGCTTCCTGCAGTCTGTGAGCTGGAGTCTGTCATGGCTATTGGCCTTTGCAGCTCTGATACCAAGTTAATTTTTAGGAGAAGAGGAAATATTTTAATGGGGGCACCCTGTTCACAGGCCTTTGTATTCAATAAATAGGTAGGGTCATAAACCCTAGAATATACAAGTGAATGCCACGTATGTACTGTATAATAGCTACAGAAGACTCTAGAATATTAAATCACATATTGCTATTTACAATTGGGCCTATTGCTAATGGGCTTGGACTGAGGACAATATACTACTTTAACAACCATATATTACATGATCGAAATCTTACGAACTACAACCAAAAGGCTTTTTATTTTTGCCTCCACTAATACAAATAACTTGTTATAACTCTCTTTAATGTGAGTAGTTTGTAGTTGCGAATGTAAGGGTTTGAATAGAGAACTTTAATGACACCTGGAAAAAGGACCCCAAATCCTCCAGCAAAACTCTATAAGAAGGCCCCTTGAAAATTTTGTGCTTCCAAATGATGAGGTTGCTTGTTTCTCCCTTCTATTGATTTATCACTGGATGAGAAATTCTTCTGTGGGGCAGTACCGCATAGAAAAGAATTCCCTTCATAACTACTTGATCCAAATGTTAAAAATTGATTTTCCATGTCAGGTGTCTTCTAGATAGATTACTATGAGCCATAGAAAAAACAGACAGAGTATAACTGAGTTACTTGTGTAGGAGTGTGGCCTCTCAATCTGTTATGTGAAAGATCTAGGCTCTATTTGCATAAGGTTACAAAATACTTTTGGAATAAGCGCTTTCAAATGATTGTTTGAAAAATTTAATGTATGAATAGCATTTAAGCATCCAATTTGTGAAGGAATTTCACCTATTAATTGATTACCTGAGAAATCCAAACCAGACGTGAAATGTAAAATTCTTCTTTTGTAAGATTCATACCTTCTTTTTGATGTGACATCTATTTCTTAGTCTCTACACAATATAACATCTTGTTTGTGATATCCATTTATAAGTTCATCACCAGTTGTAATGTGAAACATATAGCTAAACACCCTTGTAGTCCAGGACACACTAAACTTTCCTATTTTGGTCTCCCCAAGTCTGTGCGTCCTTCCAAATATTATGTTATTTAAGCAACACGGTATCCTTCCAAGAAGCTTATTTTGGGAAAGATCTAATATGCTTATCTTCTTGAACTTACATAAATATATAGGAATAGAACCTTCAAGTTTGTTTTCTTTCAGGATGAGAACCCTTGAATTCAAAAATGAACTCAACAATCTTGGGACTGGACCTGAAAAATTATTCTTCATCACATCCAAAGTCGACGACAAGGGGAATAATTGGCCAAAGTAGAAGGTAGAGGTTGTAGAGGTCCCATGAAATGGTTGCTTTGCAAATGCAAGTACTTCAACAATGGCATGTTTAAACAGCTTGGCAAAGAGCCAATGAATTTAGTTTGAGAAAGGTTTAACTATGTAAGTTTAGTTACGTTGAAAAAGCATTCTGGTAGTGAACTTGTTAAGGAATTCTTAGACAAAATGATGTAACTCAAATGTTGAAAGCTTCCAATCCAGTTAGGTACTTCACCAAATAATTGGTTGGCACTAGGGTCCTCAAAAAAAGAAAGAGTGAGAAAGGAAAGGTTCCTTCAAAATTATTTTTAACAAGACGAAGTTCACGTAGAGACGTCAAATTTCTAAGGCACATAGGAAGTTGCCTCTCAAATTCATTGTAGGAAAGATCCAATGCTACAAGATTCTTTAGATTGCATAAGCCTTCTGCAAAACATATTTTTATTTATTAAATTTATTTAATCAGTTCATCAATAAAAAAATTGATAAAACTTTGAAGTGATCTTAAAGCTTTCAATTTTGAGACTAGCTGACATTTTTTAAAACTGGTTTCAATGGGCTAAATTTACCCTTATCTACTTTGACCACGTTTAAACTAAGAATATATTTCATGAACAAAATATGATTTGTACCTTGTTGTGGCAGTGATCCAGTCAGGTTGTTAAAGCCTAATGACAAGTGGGTGAGGGAACTAAGAGACATAATATTCTGGAAGACTACCCTCCAAGTTATCTAAAGTAAGCACCAGAGACTTAAATCAATTGAATGAGAAAGATCTGTCAAATGGCAAATGGAAATGTACATTGACCAAGTTCCTAACAATATATATAGACACACATCATGGCATGTTGAAGAAGCTATTTCGATGGATCATTTAATCTAAACAAAATGTTTTAATGAATTGGTCTGCTATTTCTTAGTCTTTATACCTTGTCAAAATTTATTGGCCATTTATCTCCTTACATGTTTAGTCATGTTTCCATAAGAAAATAGTCATCTCATCATTCAACTCTCAATATTCTCAAGAATCTCTAAAGTTTGACCATTCAATTCTCTAAATAAAGATACGTAAATTCTTCAGTTGAGAACTTGAGATGATTATATGACAGGGCAAATATATGGATGAGCAAATTAGAACATATGATGTCAATTGACTTCGGAAAAAAGCCAGGCCATTAAAAAAAAGAAACTTTCATGAATTTACTTGAGAAAAGTTGTCTAAAAATAGATAAACTTTCTATGCTCGATTCAGCAATTAACATATGACATTTAAAAGAATCTGGAAGATAGAGATTTTGCACCGAATGATGGGAATATTATCTTCTAAATCCAAGTCTTCCAAGTTGGCCAGCCTAATATCACCAAACAGCCCTGCTCCACAAACAACATGTGATCATTTACTATGAATATGTTACTAGGTAAAAGGAATTATAAAAAAAAAAATCATATGTGTAATTAATATCATCAATATTCTCTTCATACACAACTCTATATTTTTATTTAATTTCACCAGGCCAATAATTTTTTCTACATTCCATGAAGAGGTTACCATTCTTGAGTTAATGGTTACATCACATGTGTGTTTAGGATTATATATCTTCAAATTATAAATACTAATTACAAATAGTTATGAAACATTAGAAACTTGATTGAGTAAACTTTAACAACCAAATCGATAACTGAAACAAACTTGAGAATCAAAATTATCATTATACCAATCAAAAACTATCCACAAGTATTTAGTCAGAATGACAAACAATGATATGATCATAATTTTTTTGACCTATTTTTTTTTAATAATACATGAATTATTGTAACTAACATGCTTTTATGTCGTTTAATTATTTTTTTGTGATTAAAATATCTGTTTGAAACGCTTGCAAAAACATTAGTCTTAATTAACAATGCGTGTCTATATAAGATAAAATAGTTAAAAGAAAGAGGGTAACTTAACAAGTAATTCCAGTTTAAATTCAATGTTTGAAGGTGGTGAAATGGGAGAAAAGAAGAAGCATTGAGTGACCATTTGATGTGCCCCAACTCTTCAGCTCGTGTTGAAGAAGAAATTGGAAGTGAACATCAGTCTGGTTTGAGTCTTGCCGGTAGACATTATCCTTAAGAGTTATTCTGCTATCATAGGTAAATGTAAATGCAGCACTCCCCAGGATTCAATGAACTCTTCCTATAGCAAACACAGAGAGGGAAGAAGCAGAGAAACATAGAGGAGAAAGGATGCTCGAAAGCTCAAGAGCGGTGTGTTGAACCCCTTTATATAGGCCATAGAGGATCTAAATGTTGGGCACCACATTAATGACCATAAATGCAATTAAACCGTCGGTTTCATACATTACCACAATAAACTGTATTTACACCTTCAGTTATGAACGTTAGATACATTAAAAAAATTGAATTTTAGACATTACCAAACATTAATTCATGGAGAAATGGTTTAAGAATTAATGAAGGATAATCACGGTTTAATGAGGAATAAAATTCTCTAACATTCAGCAACCTTTGACTAATTCAAAAAATAAACAATTAAAATAAGGATTTTTTGATAAGCTCTCTTAACACAATTTTATAATAGATTTTTGCAAAAGTGTTTTGTAAAAGGTTCCCGGTGCTATTTTAACTCATGTGCAAGAAGGGGAAATTTTCAATTTTCAATTGCGTTTCCTTTTAGTGGGCCATTATCGTGTGTGAGAGATCCTCTTTCTCTTCTAGGCCCATTCACTAGCCCAATAATATATGATAGCATATATACACTTGAGCTCCCTCTCTCTTGAATAATGTGGGACTTCACTTTTGATACATCCACTCATATACACAACACGTGTAACTCAAATCAATTACTATCACTCTACGAATAGAGTTGTCACACTATGCAGATTCCCAAGTGCATCAGTAAGAGAAGATGAGGTTATTCCAAGAAGCAAGAGAAGAGCTATTTGGGTAATTAAAAGCTTTTTTCAATTTTAGAAGAGCTTCTCTCTCTTCTTTCAAGCACTCCTTACTTTCTCCATTAAACCCACCATACATCTTCTCTAAAAAAAAAAAAACCCATTTTTCAGTATATGCTTTCTTGTTTGGCTATGTCTTCCTTTACATCCTCTTTATCTATATATATATATAGCGGCAAGAAGACTCTAGCTGCCCACAGTGTTTCAAAACACAAGTTGACTTATTTGTGCACCAAAAAGGACTCAAACTGAAAAAAGTGTAACGACTAGGGCAAATTAATAAACACAGCATGATTGTCTCATTAAAGCCAACCAAGACTTGAAAACTAAGTCACAACCAAACAAATAGGGGAGAAATATAGTCAATGGCTGGTGATCCCTAAAAGTCATATAAGAATAAATTTAATGTGTATTTATGAAATGAATTTCATTAAAAAGTTAAAATAAAAAAAAGAAATCAAAGACTTTTCTATCCTCTGTTCTGGGTGTGATTAGAATCTATGACCATAGAGGCAGCTCTGATCTATTAGAAATTTGACATCTGATGTATTATTCAAACAAACTTGGGACAAAGTGCAATTTTACCAGAAGAAAATTTAACAAAACCATAGTATACAGCAAAACCAAATACAGCTGGAGATCATCAGAACCTAAGCTCTCTTGGGTACATAGTCAATTTCTCAGAAATTGTAGGCATGAGGCATATATAGTTCCAAAATCTGCTTCAATAAGCTAAGCTCAGTTCCTGGCATTGCGTGCACAGAGAATTTATGTGCCATCCTATAGTAATTGTCTATTTTGTCAAGACTTGTGTATTGAACGAGTCATGATTATAACAAAACATAAATGATAAAGTTGCTGATGATGAGATAAGAAGATGTGAAGCATATACAATATCCCATACATGTCATTTCTTTAATTAAAAAAAAACTTGAGTTTTGTTTTATGAATGAGCTTCAACATTTTTAACATGTGAAAGATGAGAAAAAGATGAACATTCGTTGCCCCATAATACTGGGCTTAACGTACATGACCTCTTAATTTGGGATTGATCCTGACAGTTGCTGCCAATGTTCACCACACAGTAAGTTTTATATTCTTAACCACTTAAAGTCAATGCCTGTGCTTTTGACATTTCTGTAGAATCAAACAAACTATGCTCAATCATGTAGATTGAGATTGTTGTGCCGTAACTAAAACACGTTGAATAATACTCCTCCGGTCCTTAATATAAGACCTATTTAACGAATTTGATTAGATTAAGGAAGTTAGGTAAGTTAGTTAATTATAAGAAATATGACATGTTTTTCTAAAAACACCATAATCATCTTTCTTAATATCCTCCTCCCTCTTCTACTTGATTATGGTGGAGGGAGTATCTATAAGGGTAATTTAGAAAAAAAAATCAATAAATATGATAAATGGGTCTTATATTTAGGAACAAAATCAATTCAACAATTAGGTCCTATATTAAGGACCAGAGGATTAATATAATTCTACAAAAACCAGAAACTTGGTTGGGTTGACTCAGAGTATCTATTGCGAGTTATGCACTAGACTGAGAAAGAAAAAGGAAAGAGAGAGGGGTAATTATATACTACCTTCTTCCTAAATATAAGATCTACTTTATAGTGTAATTTAGATAGTCTCAATGGAGAGAAAAGAATAAGCAAATGATGGCTCCCACAAGGATGAATAAAGAATTTGAGGTTCTAAAGAGAATTTGCAGAAAGCCGAGAAAGAAAGAAACAGCAGAAAAAGATCAGATTTAAGCCTGACATAATAAATCAGGTACGTACTTGTTTAGAAACTATGAGTTTTGGGTCATGTTTGATAAAGCAGGGAGATAGTTTCATCATAAAGTTAGAAATATGGTTGTAACTTGTGTTGATGATGTTATATCGGATTCCTTTGCTCAAGATAATTGACATATTTATGATTGACTTGTTTAATCAACATTTACAACCATTTTGGACGAGAACAAGGTATATATGTTAATTGAGTTAACCTATACTGAATCATGATGATTCTGTGGTGAAGCAGGTTGATTTTTTCATAATTCTGAACTTCAAAAATCCCTTGTTCTCAATAATTAAAAATTCTTAGATAGATAAAACACCTAACTATATACCACCTCTAGTCCTTGCTATAAGAACTAGTTGACTAATTTGAATAGATTAAGAAAATTTGTGAAATTAGTTATTTGTAATAAATAGGTATTGGCTTCCCTAATATGCCATTACTAATCATGTGTATTACTAGAACTGCCATTTGATAGAACATTTAACACGTGTAATTATTACAAGGACTACTTTTAAAAAAATGAATAAATATGAGAGACAAAGTAGACTGGGATCTTATATTTAGGACCAAATTAAAAATTAAACTAGCTATTATATTGAGGATTAGAGTACAATCAATTGTAGTTAGTTGTGCACAGTTGATAAAATTGACACGTCCTCACTAAATGCACACACAAAGTACTGCTCTCTGTTTCAAAATACATGTCTTTTTTCAAATATTTTTATGAAGGTATTTTTATATCGAAGTCTTTCATTACAAATTCATTTTGTAACTACGGAATTACGATGGAATAATCCATATTTCATCAATAAAAGTTCTTGGAATAGGTTTGTATGGTTGGAATGAACCAACATTAGATTTTGAAATATCAGCTAATCAAGTGTATCCTATAGCAATAGACATAATACTTCGCATTGAATTTTTTGTTACTTTTGCATCACTAATTAGTATTGTGGGACTCAACATAGCAATAATCCAAAAAAAAAAAAAAAGGCAGCACAGAGTTGCACAACTGCAACTGAGAAAAGCAAAAACCGATACAGAACAATGCACATATTAGGAACTGATCAGAAAAGAAATTAAGAAAGTAGTAAGAGTTCATAAAAGCAAATTAAAAACATAGAGATTTTGATGATGACTTGTGATATCACCGTCCCTCCCAGAAGAAGCATCACCGGAGGAATACCCCATTGGTGGTGAATATGAAACCACTGGTAAACATAACATCACTAATTAGTATTGTTAATCTCATGCACCTACAGAGACATATATAATAATAATAATAATTGTAGTTAATGGTCAGATACAGGGAAAACTGTGAAGAAGCTTGAAGGAATCATCACTTAAACTGGATTTGGCAACACAGTATTTAGATCACAAACCGTATATGATATATATAACAGTAAACATAGCAAGAGGTTCCTGTGGATGGTAGTAACTCATGGTTAAAAAATATTGATAAAGTTGAGTGGATTATCTTATGAATGATAGGAATAGAGAGGCAGAGGCGAAATAGAGGTGATAATGAAGGATTTTGAGAAAGAGATTGCTAAGCTGTACACACACGTGAGAAGTAATAATTCGAATATTTCAATTAAGTTTCCTTTCTGATCCTAAGAAAACTTGAAACCAGCAATCTTTTGGTTATTGTAATTCTGGAGATGATCGATCACCAAGCCATCTCTTATGAACTAAAATTAAAACGCTTTCCTATTTTGCCACCACTCGTACAAATAACTTGTGATAGCTCTCTCTAGTATGAATAGTCTGTAATTGCAAATGTAAGGGTTCAAATAAAGAACTATAATGACACCTATAAAAAAGACCCCAAATGCTCCAGCAAAACTCCACAAGAAGGCATCTTGAAAATCATTCCCTTCCAAATGATGACGTTGCTTGTTTCTCCTTGCTTTTGAGCAATTTTGCTATAAAGGCAAACCACATAGTAAAGGGTTCCCTTTATAACTGGCTGAATCAAAAGTTACAAATTGATTTTTCATGTCAGGTGTTACTCCAAATAGATTGTTATGAGCCACCGAGAAGGCAGACAAGAAGTACAACTGAATTAGCTATGCAGGAATGTGGCCTGTCAAGTTGTTGTGTGAAAGATCAAGGCTTTCTATCTGCCTTAGGTTGGAAAATGTTTCTGGAATAGGCCCTTTCAATTGATTGTTTGACAAATTTAATGCATGGATAGTGCTTAAGTATCCAATTTGTGAAGGAATTTCACCTATCAATTGATTACTAGAGAGATCCAACCTAGACATGAAATTTAAAATGCAAGATTCATACATGTTTATTCTTGTAAAATCTACTTCTTGCACTTTACAAAATGTAACATTTTGTTTTTCTTTTGGTATAGAAACTTCACCGGTAATAAAGTCAAAAAGGTAATGAGACCATCTTGTAGTCCAGGGCACAATAAAACTTCCTATTTTGATTTCACTTGCTGGATCCATGTTTCCAAATCCGATGTTATTCAAGCAATATGGTATGAGCCTCCAGAAAGCTTATTTTGAGAAAGATCTAACAACCTAATGTTCTTGAGTTCACATAAATGTGTAGGAATAGAGCCTTCAAATTTGTTTTCTTTTAACATGAGGACCCTTAAACTTAGGAATGATCTAATCAATCTTGGAATTTGACCTAAAAATTTGTTATGCATCAAATCCAAAGTCAACAATAAGGAGGAATTAGCCAAAGTAGAAGGTAGAGATCCCATGAAATGATTGCCTTACAAATGCAGGTACATCAACAATGGCATATTCAAGGAACCTCGCAAAGAACCACTGAATGTATTGTGAGAAAGGTCTAAATATGTAAGTTTGATCAAGTTGCAAAAGCTTTCTAGAAGTGAACCTATTAAAGAATTCTCTAACAAAATGAGGCAATTCAAATCTTGAAAATTTCCAATCCAACTAGGTATTTCATGAAATAGTTGATTGGCACTTAAATCCAACATTCTTAATCCAGTATTGTTCATGAAGCCACCTTGAAATTTTCCTTTGAAGTTATTGTTGTTGAGATCAAGAGACAACAAATATGTGAAATTTGATCCTATGGGAAGACATGAGCCACTCAAGTTGTTGTTTGACAACTTCAAAAATCTCAATTCATTGTTACCCTTACCAAATTCTTGGGGCAAGGAGCCAAATAAATTATTATTTGACAAGTCAAGATCATTCAGTTGTCTCATTTCACCTACTGAAGCTGGAAAATAACCTCGCAATGAAGTTGATGACATATTAAGAGAAATCAAGTTGGGAAAAATGAATCCAATATGGGATGACATTTCGTCTCCGATAGGGTTAGAGGAAATATCAAAAGACTCCATTTGAAGCAGTTTTGAGGTAGGATTGAGTTTAAAAGGAGCAGTGAACAAGTTATGTGTCAGATTGAAATAATTTAATCTCATGTTGTTTGTCAAAGGCTATGACGGGAAGGTTCCAAAAATGTTCAAGTGGCTAAGTTCTAGAGCCACCAAGTCATATTGATGAAGAAGAAAGGTAGGCATTGTTTTATCGTTCGCTTCATTTAGAGTGCATTTGTGGATTCTAAACAACCTCGACTGGAAGGAGGGGATAGATGGGGGATTCTCAGTTTCAAGCTTTAGATGGGCGTTAGAGCAAGAGATGCTAAAGACTTTAAGGTTGGAGTGGTTCGCAAATGAAGAAAGTGAAAAGGAGCCACTGAAATTGTCATCGAAAAGAAAAATTGTTCTTAGGGACCTCAAAGCATGAAAGAGTGAGGAAGGAAATGTTTCTTCAAAACAATTTCTATTAAGATACAGCGTACGTAGAGACGTCAAATTGCCAAGGCACGTAGGAAGTTGCCCTTCCAATTCATTGTTGGCAAGATTCAATAAGGAAAGATTCTTCAAATTGCACAAGCCTCCTACAACATACCCTTTTTATTTATTAAAATTATTTAATCAGTCCATTAATTAAAAAAAAACATTATACAACTAGAAGTAATAGATGAGAGAAAATAGCGATGAAAGAAAAACTAAAATATCCTTATCAAAATATATCATATTTAAAATTAAACCAAATTAAATATTGCAGTAGGAAAATTATACTAATAGTAGCATGATCAAATAATTTAAAATCAAATTATTTGTTTTATATATTTTTTAAAATTATTATATTTTAAAACCAAATTATTTAATTAAAAATATTATTTTAGGATAAAAAAAGTGAATCCTTTTTTAAATACGATAAAAGAAAATAAACATAGAGGAAGAACTCAAGAAGGAGGAAGGTAGTCGCGTAAATCTTATTTTTCTTCCCAAATCTCTCTATATATGGAGAGAAAATTTGGAAAGAAAATAAGGCATCAGACCTACCTCATTTTCTCTCCCACTTTTTCTTCCTCTCATTTCTCTCCTACCAAGTTGGACAACTCATTTCTCCTCCCATTTTTCTCTCTATTTTTCTCCTTTCAACTGTTCTTATCCAAACAGATTTGAAATTATACTATATTTTTTCCAAAAAGGGTTCACGTGGGCTAAATTAATTTGTGGGTATGTACAAATTAAGAAGTATATTTAAATTAATATTAAAAAGCCTCAATATTGAGCCCAAAAATATAAGTTAAAATAAATGATTAAGCCATTTCGTTTTATTAGTTTTAGCCTGTCCATGTGTGTAAATACGTCTCCATCTTATTATTATTATTTTGTCGATTGTTATTTGTTTTGACTACATTATTTTAAACTAGTGCCGCATGCCAGTTATACTCAATTAATGGATTATTTTCTTTTCATCGCAAAAGCTATAAAATATTATGCGTACCTTTTTGTGGCAATGATCCAGTCAGGTTGTTATGGTTTAATGTCAACAAGGTGAGGGAAGTAAGAGACATAAAAGATTCTGGAATACTGCCCTCCAGCTTATTTAAACCAAGCCCCAGCTTCTCCAGATTACGTGAATGAGAAACATCTGTCAAATGCCAAATGGAAATGTGTATTAAGCCACAGCTCCTTCAAAATAATTATATATATGTTGTTAAAATTTATTGATAACGAATCTGCTAAGCAAGAAAACGTCATCTTATCTCTTACTTTTGACATTTCATTCAATTCTCTCAATTAAATAAAGACACATTAATTCTTCAGATGAGATGATTACATGAAAAGGGTAACTAAATAATTTGACTTCCCAGCAAAATCATGAAAAAGAAAAAGAAACTGTTATATATTTAATGGAAACACTTTATCGATATATTTCTTTTAGCATTTTTTTTAAAATCATGGCCCAGTAATCTTTTCTCTAAAAATGGATATACTTTTGATGCACGTCTCTGTAACTACATGTGTCACTCAAAATATAGTATGATATAGAAGACAAAGATTTAGCACCGAAATATGGGAATTCTGTGAGCATGTTGTCTTGTAAGTTCAACGCTTCCAAGTTCACCAGCCTGATATTGCCAAGCAGCGCTGTCCCATAAACACCATGTGATCAGTAACTATGAATGTTAGTGGATATAAAGAAATATAAAAAATAATTCAAATAATTAATATCATCATCCTCTTCATAATTTGACCGGAAGTGAAAGTTTGATCATTTAGTGTTTATTAAGCTTGTTTTGGGCCCCTCTATATATCCAAGAGAATATCCTGCTTAGTAATTTATTTTTAAAAAAATATTTACAACACGAATCAAAACGTTTAGTATCTCAAACATTTTCTAAAATATCTTACTTGAATATATTTTTTTAAAAAAGAGTAATAAAACTTTTGGTACTCAAATTTAATTTGTCTCCGTTATCAATTTGGTCTGTGAAGTTAAATTTTTATTAATCAAGTTTGTAAAGTTTGGGAGAAAATATAAATGGTGAATGAGAGAGAAATTGAGTAAGAAAAAGATAAGTATGTGAGGGAATAAATGAAGTGATATAACATATAATTATTGGGAGAAAATATAAAAAATTGGTTCAAATTTCATAAATAAAGCAAAGTGAGGGTTATCATCCTTGAATTAATGGTTAGAGATAGCACATGTGGGTTTAGGATTATATATCTTCAAACCATAATGAGTAAGTTTGCATGATTACAAAACTTTAGGGACTTGATTTATAACAATTAATTAAATTTCATGGACCAAATCAATAAGTGAAGCAACTTTGAGGGACGGAAATTTTTATTATTCCAGTCAGAAATTATCTACAAATATTTAGCTAGAACTAGAATGGACTCTTACCCCAGCAAATCAGTGGGCTAAAAGAGGAAACTGACAAAAAGAACGAGATAAAAGGCAATGAATGATATGATCATAATCATTGTTAACTAATTTTTACTGTAACTGATGTGCTTTTACATCTTCAAAAATCACAGTTCGAAATGCTTATAAAAATGTTGGTCTTAATTAACAATGTATGCCTATGTACTCTGTGTGTGTGTTTATACATGTGTGTGTGTGTGCATGAATGATAGAATAGTTACAAGAAAGAGGGTGACCTGACAAGTAATTCCCATCCAAATACAACCCATGAAGCTGGATGAAGGGCAGAAAAGAAGAAGCATTGAGTGACCATTTGATGTCTCTCAACTCATGAGGTCTTGCATTGTTTAGACGAAGGCTTATGACTCTATGAGTGGAGTTGTCACACTTCACAGCCTCCCAAGTACAACAAACAGAGAAAGTTTGGTCATTCCAATTAAGAAGGAAGAGAAGAGCCAGTTGGATAATTGAAAGCTTCTTTCAATTTTAGAAGAGCTTGTCTCTCTTCTTTCAAGCACCCCTCACCTTCTCCATTAAACCCTAATAATATGAATATGGTGGTTATGATCATCACCCGCCACACATCTCTCACAGAATGTCCCATTTTTCAGTATATGCTTCCTCAATGCATGTCTTCAACTGCGCTGTTCATCTATATATAAAATCAGTGCGAGTGTTCTTGCAATAAGAACCAACTTGGTAATTTAACATTGGAAATTTCAAAGAGTATCTTGCAATAATTTCATTTGCATTCTTATCATGACTAATAAAAGTCAGTGCATTTGCCTTAACATTCTGCAAAATCTACCCTACAACGCGCATCACAATGGGCCGTCACTGACCAATTCCTATCCCAAATCTCACGTCTTGGATGGCTAAGTGCATGTGCTTTTGAAATTTCTGCACAATCAAACAAACTGTATATGCCCCATCCGTCAAAGGGACCTAGGAAAGCCAGACTACATAGACTGCGATTGTTGTGCAGCAAGTAAACTATACGTCTAAACCCTAAATTTTTCCACACGTTTATCTGTGTTTAGCACTAAAATTGAGTCTTAGTTACTCAGTTAGGATTAATTATTTGGATAATAACTCAATGAATTAATCTCATTCGTGTTAACAAACATATACACACACACCTAAATGTTTCGTGCATGCATGATTCTTTGATATGTCTCTATAAATTTTGAGAAATATCTTCACACAAAGTCTAAATATGCAGTTTCATTTGCAGTTAAGTATTGTTTTGGATTTGATTTATGTAGGCTTTTGTCTCAAGTTTCTATGGATCAACCCAATCCAAGAATTATTCTCTCAAGTGCTCCCCTTCAGAACTGACACAGACTTAATTGGAGTCGTTTAGTGAGAAAGATCAGAAAAAGATGAAGAGTCGTTGCACCTGAAATACACGATTGTTAACGTAACCTCTCGACGACTTATGATTGATCCTGACAGTTGCCAACGATGTTCACCACACAAATATATAAGCTTTATATTCTTATCACAAACTATTCAAAATCTCAGAGCTTGTGCTTTTGACATTTCTGCACAATCAAACAAACTACGCCCCATCGAAGGGAATTTGGAAAGCCAGCGTGTATATGGTAGACTAAGGATGTGTTTGGAATCATAATGGTGGCTCGCAAACTAACTTCACCCAAAAAAAAAACTGAAAAAAATAACTTCATATTTAAAATATATGTTTGGATTGGCTGTGGAAGTAAATGATGGTACATTTAAAAGTAATTTTTTCCCCAAAAGTTCTAACTTATTACTTTTGGCTTCTACATCGCACCGTTGGATAAACAGGGCTCACATGATATGAGTGAGAATGCCTTATGTGTGAGTTACTTTTTTTAAATGTATACTATTCAATGAAATTCATGCCCTTTTCGGTTATTTTATATCTAAACTTATTTTTCTATTAATCATCTAAGCAAGTTTTTGCTTCTCAAATTGACTCTTTTACAAAAATCAATCCAAACATAAATTACATTACACTACCTCACTTTTTTCTAATCCAATTTTTACAAAAGTCGTATTTAAAAAAAAAGTAACTTCTCCGGCTGTTAATCCAAAGACCCTAAGATTGCTGTGCAGAAAGAAAACTATACGCCTAAACCCTAAATTTTATTTCTATACATTTATCTTTGTTTAGCACCAAAATTGACTCCTACGCATTCAGTTAGGGTTAATTATTTCTACAATTTTTATTTTTTGGTCTTGTTCATTGGTTTTAGACTCTTTGATTATTCTTGACCTTATGTTTAATCATGCACCATTGTTTTTAAAGATTTACAGTATTTTTTGAAGAGTCATTTTTTGCTGCCCACGATTCCTTTGTATGAGTCGGAGATATGGCATATTTATGCACACAAAACAATTCTATATATTTTGTCATGCCTCTAAAATTATGGGGTGACCAGCACGGAATATGAAAACTCACATTCTTAAAGCCTTTAAGACATACAAACAAATGCTTGACATAATAATTACAAAAATCTTAAGAGTTCATCCATTAGTTCAAGTTCATATATAAATTTATTTCTCATAGTCACAATAGTAAGTTTTTTTTTTGTAGAGATTTTGGAAGAGCTATCCTTGTAAGTCTGTTTTTTTTTGTTGGGAAAATTCTAAAACAGCCTGTAATATCCCAAATTTTATGGATTTGAGTAAAGCATGATGAAGAATAAATTTTTAGAGAAATTATTGAGATTAAGACCTTTCAAATATGGTCCGAATAATTATAAAGTTAATTTCAGGAATTTAGGACCTATTTTCTTGGAAAATTCAAGGAAAAATAGTTAGAGGATAATTTTTAAGCTAAGATTTTTAGGATAATTATTTTATGGACTAAAGAAGCTAATAGAAGAAGAAAATCCATATAAAATATCCAGGTTTGATTTCTGGAATTATTTGACTATCCTTTAAAAAAAAGAGAGAGAATGATCAAATTAAAAGAAAATGAAGACCAAAGGACATGATGGTCATTTCACGTCCCTTATCCTTTTTAATCTGTCAAAACACGTTCTCCCTTCTCATTCTCCTCTATTGCCGACTTGACTAGAAAGGAGAACGAACAGATAGAGCTTGAAGGGGCGAGAGGAAGATGAATCATCACGAACTACCGGAGAAAGAATCAGAGGTGTTTTTCTTGCATGTAAGTGTGCTTTTCTGATTAAGGTGAGTCCCTCAGGCCTTCCTCTATCCTTGTTTTCTTTGATTGGGACTTTATGGGAGTGGAAGAAATAAATGAAAATCCTACCCTAGGGAGAGAAATTCAAGAATCGCATGAAAGCTTTGACCAAAGCATAAATTTGGAGTTGTGCGAGAGTATTCCTGCACGTTTATGCTGCTGTTTGTGTTCATTTTTTTCTGGTACCTGATTGCCGAAACAGGGGATGGGTGATTCAGGAGGGGTAGCTTTGGACTTTTCTTTCCTTGGGTATAAGGCTGAATATTGATGGAATTGAAGACAAGTTTTATAACCTACATATATAGGAAATTGCTCTAGGGCGGATTCTAATCTAATGACATTCTCGAAGACATCTTCGGACCCAACATCCCAAATGTTTTATGCTGATACGTGGCCTCCATACTTGAAAGGCAAATGAAAAAGAGATAGTATGATTATGAAGATAAAATAGTGCTACATAATATTTTGGGGTGAAGGCCGTATGGTTTAATAGAAGAGGGAGTTATTATTTTGTTTGGGTTAAAAACCGCTGGATAGGAAAGGGGCAAATTGAGTTTGAATATTTGAATGCTACATGGATTGGAAAGTGATTATTCTTTAAATCTGGAATTTTAATAAGAGGAGGAATTTTTGAATTTGAGAACCAAAATCTGATTCGAAGTTTATTGGGTTGTCTTCTCAAATGCTGAATATTATTCTGGTTAGTGGACCAACCTTATTGTGAACAATGATTAAATTTTATTACAGTAAAATGAGCATTTTAGAGGGGCAAAAGATATCCATATATTACGAAATGGAGGAATGATGTTAATGTTGGGATGTTGCAGCTGAAATTAAATCACTTGGCAATGATTTGATTATGTATAAATGGGGAAGTATTTTCGGTCAAGTGGGTTCAAGAGGAAATGTAATCTTAAACTAGGGGATATTAAAGTAGGAGATAGAATGATATTGATAAAGCTGGAATTTTATAAAAGTATGAAAGAAATACTATTGCTATTATAAATTTTAAGGACCTTGAATATTCAAGGTTGTTGATTTATTTTTGAAGCCTAGGAATAAATGATCTATATATATATAAATATTAATTTTCCCTTTCCTATATAATTTATAGGATTTGATATTTGTTCAAGTCCATTAAGAAGGGAGCCAAGGAAGAAGCAAGGGGAAGTTAGTACGGAAGAAAAAGTGAAAGGTAGTAACTCTTTTCCTTTAATGTGATTGTACATTGATTGCCACATGCTTGGATGTGCCTTTATTCTGATTGTGCATGAGAACATGTAAGTTGCCTTTGCATAATAATATTTGTCATGACAATATGTGCTGGTTTCCATTGATTTTGAAATGTGGGCGCGATAGATAGCGATTAGCTATATGGGTGTATAGTGTATATGCATCATTAATTATATTTGGATGCAAGGTGTTGTTCTCTTTGGCCTGTGTAGCATATTGTTTGTGATTTTATATGATTACGTGAGGGAAATTTGTTACTACTGGAATTCTTTAGAATCTCACCCCTTCTTCCATGTAATACAGCAAGTGCAAGTACTCCTAAGTGCAAGAGAGCAGTGATCAGTGGAGTTTAAAGGTGCAGAAAGCTAGCGATCTTTTGTATATATATTGTGCTTAAAATGCATCTTATTTTGAAGTGAAGATATATTATATATCTATTTTGGTATGTAAATATTCTTCCACAAGGAGGTGGTTAAGAGCAGATAAACCATGATAACTGATACTGAAGGAAGTGATCAATATTTTGATATATAGTTATTATTTTGTAACTCGTTGTATGAGCCTATGGCCAAAATATTGAATGTTAGATCCTACTGGCTATAATTGATTTGATATAAGATCCAAAAAGATTGGATGGAAAAAGAATGTGTTCGATGGTTGAATATGAACCATGGGTTTTTGACTGTTTTTACCGTTTTTGTAAAAGGGTTAAAGTGGGTGCTTGAACCACTAGACCGGTTACTTGAAAGTAAACTTTGAAATGTTTAAAACTTTTCAGAAAATCCTATTCCTTGAATAGGATCAGACTTTGTACTTGGAAACAAAAAAAAAAATTGTCTTCCCAAGGATTGGAACCTGGCTTTTAATAATTCGAGATTGAATAGAACAACTATATTGGTGTATAAAGGATAGTCGTGACAGACCATTAGTCAAGTAGTAAAATAGAGCTTTGTTCCATAACCACAATATATAAATACATTTATCCTAATGTATCAGAAGGAAATAGAGATCCTGCCTATAAACCCTAAACCCTAAACCCTATAAACTACGTGGAGCATCTAAACTGCAAAAATAAATACTTAAATGTAAACTTAGATTTACATCATTAAAAGATATTTTGAAATGTATCTACAAGCTTTGATTAACAATGAGTGCCTTTGCTATTCAATTGGAGGTACAAAGACTAAATAGTTCCTATTAATAAAAATAAGGTAAAGGAAGTGCTAAAAAAATAAATTATGCAATATAGTAATGTAAAATAAATAATTTACCATTGCTTTTAAATTCTTAATAAGCCATGAAAACATAAAAGAAAGCATATAAAGAGGTTTTGATATGCAAATTAAACTCAACACACAAAAGAAAACTTTATTTATAAATTCAAATTACAAAACAATGTCAAAAACCTCTTTTCAGTTGAGGACCTCAATAGAACGAATAACCAACGTGAACGGTCTCACGAATATCAAGCAAGCTTAATGTTAACCATGGTACACCATCACAAGCACGACCAAAGTCAGGAATACAAGCATAGCCAGAGCCACGAATGACAAGCACAGCCAAAGCCATGAATTACAAGCACAGCCGAAGCCATGAAACAAACATGAGAACAATGGCCATGAATAACAAGCACGGTTGAAGCCACAAATAACAAGCGAGCTCGATATTAACCATGACGCACCAAAAGCTAACAGTACTACTGTTAGCAACTAGCGTTCTGTATTCAGTCCTTGGGAAAAAAAATATTTTCAAGCATGCATGGGATCAATATACCATTAAACGAAAGATATCTATATCCCATAATGAAATCTTACAAAGAAAGAATATTTTATAACAAATGATACCAGCATAAAAGTTTTCAAATAACATTTTCAAAACTTTCTTTCAATTTCCATTAGTCAGTGAAGAATGATTCTTCTCAAACAATATAAGTTCATACAGGTACATTTTCAAAATATGTAAATTATTATTCAAAATCATTATTTCGTCCAGGCATTCAAATATCAATAAACAAATGTTATAGTTCCAACAAACCTTTTTTCAATCAAATAGTATTTAAGACAAAAATTTTGATAATATGAACAAATATAACATTCAAAATATAAAAATTATCATGAAGTGCTATTCACTAAACAGCTGCTTATCTTAATCATACTACTTACTTTCGTTTATACAATTTTTGCAATGTGCTTACTCCTAAATCTCCTGGTGTCACAGAAACAAGAATTTTTCATAACAATTTATTCAATGAAATTTTAGTTAATTCTTCTTCTTCAGTAAGTCTCAATAAAAAAAAAAGAGCTTATGTATACAAATATTTCACTCAACGTCAACGTTCAAGGGATTTCATTTAAATTTTTGTAAAGTTTCATATATGGATATTATATCAACCTTTCAAAACCATTTTTTAATTCAGCTCAATAATACTGCACAATAATACAACTTCTTTGTTACACCATTCCATAAATCAATTTACAAATATCCATTAATCTTAGTTTAATTAAATTCTTCTACAAGATTGTACAGTTATTCCAAGTACATCTTAGCTCAACTCACATAATAAATATCACGCTATAAAAGTCAACAACCATATAGCTCTTGAGCATCCAAATAACTAGTTACAACACCTTCATTATCGCGTTCTATTAGTAGCCAAGCAACTACAAACACCCTAAATACAACACGAAGCTAACATAAGAAGTAATTAGATTCCATAGTTCTTCTTTTGCAATCATCAAAGTATTAATGTAAACATATCCAAATACTTCATTCCCTCATGTCTAAACCAAACAAAATCTCCCTCATTCTTCATCCACATATTTCGTCAAACACCTTATAGGCATTCAACTTGACTCAACAACCAACCGTGATCCACAAGTCGGCAGGCGTGAATCATTTCTAATATATAAACACAAGTATGTATGTTTCAGCATACATTTTCAAATAAACATCATATAATCCATCAAACCTGAAATTTATCAAAACTCATTGCAACACCCCCCCACTACACACCATAGCAACGCCAATATAGAGAGAAAAAGGAAAAAAAACAAAAGAAATAACAAAACCCATATAAACCCACACACCCATGTCCATCAGTGCAGAAGATTAAATAGAAAAGAGGCAAATTATGCCCTATCTACTCCCCATTACAACAGTAACGAAAACAAGGGGGAAGAATAATGAAACTCCTCTCAAATACACTGTTACTCAAGCAAAATAAATAAAAGATTTTAACTTACATAAATCCCCTGCTAGCAGCGACTATGAAGGAAGATAAATAAAAAATAAAAAGAAATAGAGCTCAATCTTTTCCACGATACCAGGGCACCAATTAGAGCAAAGAAGAAGATAGAATGGCTAAGCTTGAAGGAAGAAATGCTGACATAGACATTACTGGCATACCCACAGCACACAAGCCGCCGATGAACACACGGGCAGGGGAGGATGGTGGAAGAAGCGATGGAATCACAAGATGGGGTTAGGGATTTTAGTTTCCTTCCAGGAGCGAGCTCTACATTTTTTTTTTCCCCCACGCGATACACTGATAGGGAGTAGCAAGAAAATAAAATCTCATTTAAACTTAAATCTTCAGATTTTTAAGGGCAGTTTTGTAATTTCATTTAAAAAAATAAAATTTTCCTTTTTAGCAAACCCAAGATTTGAAGTAAACGCATGCTGAACAACCTCCACTGCCACCTAGCCCCCAACTTTTCTTGATCACTGCACCACAATGAATAATAAGAGAATTAATTAACTTATAATTATATTATCAAAATTATTACAATTATTATTTTTCTTATCTCTGTTTTTATGATTTTTTTTTTGGTTTGCAGATGGGCTTATTTTCAACTATACCCATTGTTATAAAATTTAAATCAGACCCTTTTTTTTAAAAAAAATTTACTTGATCAATTAATTAGTACTACAGATCTTAAGAACTTTTAAATTTCTGGGTCATTACATATTTTCAAGAATTTTTATTTTAATGGTCGTGTTTTATATATGAAGTTTAATTAGGCGCTATAGCAAAAGTTACGTACGTCCCATAATATTACAATTTAAGTGTGTTTCAAAAAGAATCAAAATCTTTTAGTTTACTGTTCCCCAGTCGCTGTAAATCTTAATCTTGATTATTTTATATAAATACCGAAATGTAACGTTATGCTATGTATATAATTAACTAAAATCAGATTCTGCTTGCCTAAATAAATTTGGTGCTTAACCTTTTATTATTATACTTATTGATAGCTATGCATATATAATAAGAGTCCCCTCCTCAGCTTGTCTTTCTCAAGGAGTAGACATTTACAAGAGCATATTATAAATGAAAATTGATCAGATTATAATTTAGGGGGGAATTAAAAAGTTATTTTTTATCTTTAATATGTTCATTAACTCCCATACAAGCACTCAGGAAGTAAAAGGAAAGGGGAAAAAGTATTCATTATTTCACATAAACTGATAGCAGTAATGAACTCTTAATAATCAACATCCACAGCAAAATTCCAGGACCCAGCAGCAGCATATCGCAGCAACACTGCACAGAAAAACAACGTAAATTAAATTATCAAACAAAACATACCAATTAATTGACCTCTATATATATATATATATTCTATAATAAGAAAAAGTATATGTATAGGAATAGATAGATGTTGTGAGAGACGAGAAAGTGAAGAGAGAGAAACCCACCATCCTTTCCAGAACCCTTCACCCTTACTTTTGGTCTCAGCTGTGATATATGATGAATCTTGGGCACCTTGCACGATGGTGGGATATCCAGATGGTGGTGATAAGGCTGACCCGGTGGAGGATAAGCCATCAATGGTGTCGATGGAAGATAAGCCTCCGCATGTACAGAATCACATCATCCAATCTGACATATATCAAATAAAAAGAATAACACAGCAACAAACTAATTAAGTAGAATAATTCTACAAGAACCTGAAACTTGGTGGTGTTGATTCACAATATCTGCTGCAACTTATGCGCTAGACTCAGAAAGAAGGATAAAAGAGAAGGGTGATTTTCTATACATAGTCTCAATGGAGATGAGAAGAATGAACAAAAGGAGAATAAACCAAGGGATGATTGCTTATAATTTATTTGTAGATAATTTCTATGAAAGGGTCCCACGCCGATATTGGGTGAAGAATTTGAGGTTGTAAAGAGAATTTGCAGAAAGCCGACAAAGAAACAACAGGAAAAGATCAGATATTTAAGCCTGACATAGTCAACCGCGTTCATACTTGCTCAGAAACTATCAGTTTTACGTGGGGTTAGGTAAAGCAATGGGCTAGTTTCATCATAAAGTTAGAAATAATATAGCTCTAATATTTATTGATGATGATGTTATATGGGATCTGGTTGCTCAAGGTATATAATTTATATATTTTGTTTGATCTGTTTAATCAACATTAATTAATCACAACCTATTTAGACGAGAACATGGTATTTATATGTTAACTGAATTAACCTAATCCTGATTCTGTGTCGTCTCGGAGGTTGACGCTTTTCATGATTCCAATTCTGCAAATCACAGAAATTTCAAATCCTATGTTCTTAGGCAGATATGAAACACCTAACCACATAGATAATCAATTGTAGTCAGTTGAATATTGATGTGAAAAAGCTAATCATACGATTATGAGACACACACACACATTACCTCCAATTTTAAATATAAGAGCTACTTGACTAATTTGAGTAAATTAAAAAATAAATTAAGTTAATTATTTGTAATAAATAGGTGTTGTCTTTCTTAAAATATTTTTCCTAATCAAGTTTATTGATTAGAATTATCATTATTAGAAGAATTATCTTTGAAAAAAATAAATAAATATGAGAGACAAAATAGATTGGGGTCCTATATTTAGGATCAAAATAATTAAAAAAATCAATACGTCAAAATGTTTTTTTAATTATTTGCTCACTCCTTGCTCTGTCCTGTTCTTTCTCTATGTTGATTTAGAAGTATGAAGCCAAAGCAGAGAGGAGCATACAGACAACATGCGTCTGCAATATTCTCATGAAATTTCATAGATAAAGGTCGTCAAAATCTTAAGATGATCCAACCTAATTCTATAAATATGAATATCAGTAAAATTAAAGATGCCAGAATAAATAAACAAATATTACTGTTATGAGAAAAAGGCACCAAATCAATGAGATAATGTTTTGATTGACCATCTCTTCATGGATGTGATTTTGCAAGGATTCTTTAAAAAAAGGAAAAAGAAAAAGAAAGAAAGAAAAGAAACGAAAAGAGTTTAAATCAATTAAGTTTTGTGGGTAAGGCCGACCCAAATCTCAGAGCTGATATTTGTTAGCAACACTGCTAATAAGTATAGGTTGGAGGCAGCTGCGGCGGCGAAGGAAGCTTAATGGAAGGTCCGAATAACATTGTGAAAGCACGTGGTGAAGAGAGATGAATGTGAATAGCCTTTATATGAGGTTGATTCTTGCTCTATTTCTCTCTGTTAATATACTCAAAAGGACACAACAAGAGTAAGCATATTAATAAAAACTTGTCATTGCAAGTGTATGAACAAATGTACTTTCACTTTAACATTTTCTGTTTTATTTAATAAGTTATTGTATTCGACCATTCAACTCATAGTCAACTACTATGCAATGCTATGTTATAAGTCTAATCATTGAACTAGATGACCATGTAGAGAAAGACAAAGTAATAATTTGAATATTTCAATTTATTTTCCTATCTGCTTGAGGTTGGAAAATGTTTCTAGAATAGGCCCTTTTAATTGATTGTTTGACAAATTTAATGCATGGATAGTGCCTAAATATCCAATTTGTGAAGGAATCTCATCTATCAATTCATTACTTGAGAGATCCCTCCCTCACATGAAAATTAAAATGCTTCCTTTATAAGATTCATACCTGCTTTTTGTTTTAAAATCTACTTCTTGGTCTTTATACAATGTAACATTTTTTTTTATATCCAAAGAAACTTCACCAGTCACAGGGTTAAATATATACCTTGACAATCTTGTAGTCTATGATACAATAAAATGTCCTATTTTGGTTGCCCATTGTCCATCTATTTTCCCAAATGTGATGTTATTCAAGCAATATGGTATGCCTCCAAAAAGCTTATTTTGAGAAAGATCTAATAACCTGATATTCTTTAGCTCAAATAAATGTGTAGGAATAGAGCTTTCAAGTTGTTTTCTTTTAACATGAGGACCCTCAAACTCAAAAATGAGTCATTCAATCTTGAAACTTGACCTGGAAAATTGTTATTCATCAAATTTAAAGTCAACAATAAAGGGGAATTAGCCAAAGTGGAAGGTAGAGGTCCCTTGAAATGGTTGCTTTGCAAGTGCAAGTACTTCAGCAATAGAAATTTTAGACAGATTGGCAAAGAGCTAGTGAATTTATTTTTAGAAAGGTCTAGATGTGTAATTTCAGTCAAGTTGCAAAAGCTTTCTAGTAGTGAACTTGTTAAAGAATTCTTTGACAAAATCAGATAACTCAAATGTTGAATGTTTCCAATCCAACTAGGTAATTCACCAGGTAGTTGATTGGCACTAATATCCAGCATTCTTAATTTAGTACTATTCATGACCCCACCTTCAAGCTTTCCTTTGAAGTTATTGTTGTTGAGAACCAAAAACAACAAAAATGTGAAATTTGATCTTATGGGAAGACATGGGCCACCTAGCTAGGTGGTTGTTTGACAGCTTCAAAAACCTCAATTCATTGTTACCTTGGCCACATTCTTGAGGCAAGTAACCAGATAAATTATTATTTGACAAGTTGAGATCATTCAGTTGTCTCATTTCACCTATTGAAGCTGGGAAGCAACCTCGCAATAAAGTTGAAGACATGTCAAGAGAGATCAAGTTGGGAAAAATGAAGCAAATATGAGAAGGTATTTCATCTCTAGTAGTGTTGGAGGAAATATCAAAAGACTCCATTTGAAGCAATTTTGAGGTGGAATTGAGTTCAAAGGGACCAGTGAACAAGCTGTGGGTCAGATTGAAATAATTCAATTTTGTGTTGTTTGTCAAAAGCCAGGATGGGAAGGTGCCAGAAATGTTCAAGTTCACAAGGGATAGAAATAGAAAGTCATATTGATGAAGAACAAAGGTAGGCATTGTTTTATTGTTTGCTTCATTTAGAGTGCAGTTGCGGATTCTAAAAGACCTTAATTGGAAGGAAGGGATAATGGGGGATTCTTTGTTTCAAGCCTGAGGTTGGTGTTGGAGCAATACATGGCAAGGATTTTGAGGTTGGGTGGTTGGCAAGCAACGAGAGTGAAAATGAGCCACTAAAATTGTCGTCAAAAAGAACAATTGCTGTTAGAAACCTCAAAGTATGAAAGAGTGAGGAAGGAAAGATTCCTTCAAAGCAATTTCAACATAGAGACATCAAATGGCCAAGGCACGCAGGAAGTTGCCCCCCAAATTCATTCACAGCAACATCCAATAATAAAAGATTCTTCAGATTGCGTAAGCCTCCTGCAACATACCATTTTTCTTTATTACATTTAGTTAATTACTCCGTCAATAAAACAAGTTATAAACTTTGAAGTAATAGCTTAAAGCTTTAAACTTTGAGACTCGACAATATTTTTTTGAAATTTTTTTTGGTTTCCGGGGGCTATAGTACGTAGTTTGTACGTTAGGCTTAAAAAAAGTATTTAAAACAACATCGGGCTCCAGAAAAACCCCTTACACTGAACTCAAAAATGAAAATAAACTAAAAGAAAATTCCAATAAAATAACTTTGAAATTCAAAATTCCAAAAGTTCACCCTAATTTTGGAAAAATACGATGCGTACCTTCTTTAGGCAATGATCCAGAGAGGGAGTTTCCGCCTAATGTCAACTCGATGAGGGGAAGAGACGTAATAGATTCTGGAATACTGCCCTCCAAGTTATTACTACTAAGTCTCAGAACTTGCAGATTACGAGAATGAGAAAGATCTGTCAAATGCCAAATGGAAATGTGTAGATTATATTAAGCATATATGTACGAAAAGCTATTTGGATGGGTCATTTATATATCTATATAACCTGTTCTAATGCATTGTCCCATTTCGTTTTTATATATTCTCAAAATTTCTTGGCCATGTATCTGCTTTGTCATTTATCCTCTTCCAGTAGCAGAAAAAAGTTGTCTAAATATTTCTTTTATTAGCATTTTTTTTTAAATCACGATCATCTTTGTCCAAAAATAAATAAAATTTTGATGCACACAGCAGGAATTAACGTGCATATATGCCTTTTAAAAGAATAGACAAGATAGAGAGATTTAGCAAACCAAAAGATGGGAATTCTGTGAGATTATTGTTTGCTAAATACAACTCTTCCAAGTTAGTCAGCCTGATATCGCCAAACAGCCCTGCTACGCAAACAGCATGCTTTGGTCAGTCATTATGAATCATAGTGGGTGACAAGGACTAAAACAAAACAAAGATATTAAAGCTTTTGTTCCTTCGAGTCTGTCTCAGTTATCAATTCGATCTCTAAAATTTAACTTTTATCAATCAAGTCTGTCAAACTTTGTGCATAATTTTATATTCTTTTTTTATTTCATCCTGCAATCTATGTGAAGAGGTTATCATTCTTGAGTTAATGGTTAGAGCACACATATATTTATAATTTTATGTCTTCAAATCAAAAGCATTGGTTATGCGTGATTATGAAATTTTAAGAAACTTAATGAAAATTAAATTTAAAAACCTAAATAATTACATCAATAATCGAATTACATAAAATAAAAAATTGTTTAAATTTGGTTAAAAGTAAGGAATATGTAAAAAAAATTACTTTTAAAAAATAATAGTCATATTTATGGAGAGAGAGGGTGTGTGCGCGTGAGAGAGAGAATGAGTAGGACAAAAATGTGTGCGAGAGATAATTTATGAAGTGATATAAAATGTAATTAAGGGGGGCAAAAATGTAAAAAATTTGTCCTTCAGATATATTTTATTTTATAAATAGGACAAATTCACTTCCAAAAACTCTTTTTTTTTAATGAATAGGAGCAGAGTGAGTATATTCTTATTCAAGAAGAGCAAATCGATGAGTGACCATAATGTATATATATGCATGAATGATAAAATAGTTAAATGAAAGAGGGTGACCTGACAAGTAATTCCAGTTTAAATACAATTCTTGAAGTTGGTGGAAAGAGAGAAAAGAAGAAGCATCGAGTGACCATTTGATGTGCCCCAACTCTTTAGCTCTTGTGTAACTCAAATTAGTTACCATCACTCTGTGAGTAGAGTTGTCACACTGTACAGACTTCCAAGTGCAGCAATCAGAGAAGGTTTGGTTATTCTAAGAAGGAAGAGAAGAGCCATTTGGATAATTGAAAGCTTCTTTCAGTTTCAGAAGAGCTTCTCTCTCTTCTTTCCAGCACCTCTCAGGTTTTGCATAAAACCCTAACAATAATATGAATATGGTTATGGCCATCACGCACCACACATCTTCTCTCACCGAATACCTCATTTTTCACTACGCTTAATTTTAGCACTAACACAATGAAAATTAATTTTGGAGGATCGGTCTACTTTTACTATAATTCCCAATCATTTGAATGTCTATCTTCTTTTGAAGTTGTACTGCCCTTAATTGTCGCTTTGGGGTTATTCCAAAAATTAACCGAATTAATGCAATATAGTGCACAACTCGGGTCGTTTCACTTTGAGAAGCCGAAAACGAAATTAAAAACCCTAGTAAATAAATGCAAGTAACCTAAACTATAAAAAGAGATTTTTGATTTTGAAAAGCTGTTAATTAAATACTACGAATCAAATTGAAATTAAAATACTTTTTTTTTTGTTTTTATATAAAAGAGATTAAAATGAATGGAGATTAAAGAAATGAAAATGAGACACACAAATAACACTGATAAAAGTCAATCCTCCAATTCAACAACGCAGGCAATCATCACTCTAAAAGATGTGGGAGTTAAAAACAATGAATTAAGAATTATAATTAAGCTTTTGATCCAACAACCGAGCCACCTCGAGTTGTCACAAAATATTTTCCTAAAATCCCAACTTACTAACTGCAACCAGAATAGTAAAATGGGATTAAGGATGCCAAAAACCAATGCTTAATTAGAACTCTTAAATCCAAAAATAACAGAATTAAAGCTAGCAAGAGACTATATGATCCAAAATTCTAAGCCACCTTAGAAAATCACAATATATTAATTCCAAAATCAAAACAAATGTCATAACCACAACATTATAATTGAGATCAAAACTATAAACAGCCCAATGTCAAATACTAAGCAATAATTCAGTCACAATAATCTCCAAATATAATCAAATTAAGCAATACAATTATCCCAATAATCAGAAAAACTATCCTAAGACCTAAGAATTGTTAAACAATTATTGAGTAAGAAATTAAAGTAACTAGAACTCCCCCTTGAAGATCCAAGCTCCTGCCATTATTGTTGAATTGGAGAATCAGAATATCTTAGCCACGGTTTGCCATCAAAAATGCTATATTCAATACTCTATTGCAAGCTTCCATGGAAGAACAACAGCGTGAATCCTTTCCTCCGTCGTCAAGCTCGCACTGTCCAGGTCTCTGTTTCGTTTTATCCTCCTTCGGCGTCCGCGTGTGTAGCTTCTGGGTCTCCAGCTCTGTTCTCCGCTTCTGCGTGTATTCCTCCAGCCGCGCCTCCCAGTGTGTGTGTGTCTCCGTCGAGCGCCCCCTGCCACCAGGAAGGTTCAACGGAGAAGATGATGAATGGTCCTTCGTGTTGCGCCGTCGGCTCTCTGGACCTCAGCGCCGGTCCCCTCCTTCGCGTGCGTCGTCTCTGTTTTTCTGCGGCGTGTTCGTGTGTGTCTCTCTTCGGCCTCCCCTGTTCCGTGTTCGTGAAGAAGAAATTAATATTGGATTATTTTGCGTTTTGCCCCACCTATTATTATTATTATATATATTTTTTTAATTTTCTTTTCTTTTCTTTTCTTTTTTTTTTTATTTTTAAATCTTCCAAGAACCTGCAAGCAAAATTCAAGGATAAGGTAGCATTAATTGTCCTCAAAAATCAATTAGTCACAATTAAATCAAAATATGACAATTTTGCCCCTATAAAATAATAATTCAAAATAAAACATAATAAATCAATTAATAATCAAATAAGACAAAAAGGGACTAATTAAGTTGACAAAACCCATATAAAAGATATCAAAATATATAAAAATAATTGAGTTTGTCAACTCCCCCACACTTAGCCTTTTGCACTCCTGGGCAAAACATCATTAAAGAAGAATCCAATAGAGAGACTCAATGCAAGCAACCATAAATTAACTAAGCATGAATGTGCAATCAACTCAAGCAATCTTTATTCCTAATTAATCAACAATCATAGAATACTTTAGTGCAAAGAAATTAACACTTGAAACATAACATGATAAAGGGAGAGAAACATAATAGAGCTCACATAGGGTACAAGTGTTTCACTCATCTCTCTAATGGGAAAAATTTCACTCAATCCACCTAGATTAGCACCTACCATAAGCTTGTAGAAATTCTAATATCTCCACCACTAACATACCTTAGACTCATGATCAAGGGGACTTGAAGGGTTGTAATGTCGAAAAACAAGGCCAAATGAATGAATAGACTAACAAGTGAAATACATGAGTAATAAAGTATCAACTCAAAGTGAGCTAAAGTACAATCATCAATGAACACCAAAGTGTAGATTTTAAACTTTTGAGACAGAGATTCTTGCTCTTCAAACCACTATGGAATGCCTTATTTCAAATTTATTCTTTTGTTGCAACTTTTTTTTTTTTAAATAACTTTCTTTCTTTGGCTTTTTCTAAACATTTTCTTCTCTTTCTTGCCTTTTTCTATCTCTCTCTTTTTTTTTTTTTTTTTTTGCTCTTTTTTTTTCTTTGGCATCCAAACCCAAGAAGGCAAAGATATAGACATTAATGATGTACTTTTCAAAATGAAAAACCAAATGTAACTCATGCAAAACACTTGCTAAAACAAAATGAATGGAATGAAAGTGAAGGCTCAAAGGGGTGAACAAAGGTTAAATCAAGTGGTTTGTGTTTGGGTAAAGGTTTAGAAATGAATGCCCCTATCATCTTCACAAATTTATGTATTAATGTAGCTTTGAAAAAGAATCTAAACAAGTTCTAGAGGTTAACCAAAACTAGATGAAAATCACACAAGATGAGAAAATATATGGCTCAAAAAATCCTTCCATTAAGGCTTTCTCTAAGATGTTTTCTTCTTAAGTATCAAGCTATGAAACAAGGTTAATAACACTGCACTAAAGGCATTCTACTATGCTAATCAACTAAGAACAGAAATCACTTAAATCAAATGCAATCAAACTCAGCAGTGCAGCATTCACAAGCATTGTGTAAAAGGATTTTAAAAGAGATGCCCAAGGATTACAAAAGTCAAGTCAGCAACAGAGAGAACAGCAACTCGCCCATACAGCAGTGCAAAACACTGAGGCGAATGAAAATAGGAGGATACAGAAACTAGCAGCAAAATTCCCAAGCAAGAATCACTCTCAAATCATGCGATGCAATTCAGAAATCAACCAATAAGGCAGAGAAGAGAGCAATTATAGCAGCAATACTTATGAAACAGAAGCAAATCCAAAGGAATTTTTTTTTTTTCAAAAACAGCTCAACAACTCAACAACAATCTCTCCCCCACACTTAAATTTTGCATTGTCCTCAATGCAAAATCCAAGGACAAGGTAATGACAAGAGAAAAAGAGGATCAATAAGGGAGTAAACAAAAACAAGGTTACTTTTCTACTAGAATAGCTCCCCCACACTTATCCTCTTCAATAATTCAGTTAAGCACAGTTAATCAATGCAAAGTTAAGAGAAAATAAGTGAGGAAAGAGACAACCTTGTGCTTAAAGCGTCTTAGACTCTTAAAAGAGAAATTCTCATCAATAATGAGAAACATGAAACTTAGCAAAAAGGATTGCTCTTGATGATTGCACTTTCTTGGTGGTGGTTCAGGGTCAATTGAAAGAGGTCCAAGAGCATATGGTGGAGTTTGGTGTCGAGGAGATCCCTTCCAATTATGTGCCTGCACAGAAAACAACCTAGCAGCAGTACCAAATCTAACAATATAGACTTCGAGAGATTTCAAATAAAGTAAAGACATTTTATGATCTAGGCTCTTCAAGTAGCTACAGCATCCAAGAAAGTCAATGATACTCCCATCAGTAGGAGTCAAACAATCATTTAAAGTTTCAAAACATTTAGGTTCATGTGACGTGGAAACTGAAGAATCCAATTGACAGTTATTGGAGTACAGCACATCACTATCACATTCACAAGAGCTGGGAGGTAAAAACAAGAAAGCAGAAGAAGATTCATGCAGAATACTACTATTGACACAGCTAACTAAATCAGGAGGCAAATCACAAGACAAAACTTGTTGATAAGACTCATCTACATGCATAATTTTGTCAATCAAAATTTTAGAGTCTTTCTCAACAACACTAGAAGCTACTAACTCAAAGGAATTATCATGCAATTGGTTCTCAAGGCAATGATCATTCTCACATTTGTCATCAATAATTGCACTCAAACAAGATTTAGCAATCTCAATGTTCTCATACTTATCAATAACAACGCTTCCAACACTATGAAGAGGAACATGATTGGCATGTAAATCATCACACAAAACAGCATCTTCATCCAAATCACTACCACTAAGAGCAACAAGATGAGTATTAGCATGTTCAAAAACATGAGGGGATTCACAGACAATTTCTTCATCCACCTCAATATCACTCATATTATCAGAAGCTTCAACAGGAATAGTAGTTATAGCACAAGGGTCAATCTCCTCAAGAAGAGGAGCAATATTACCTGATGTAAGGCACGAGTCCTTGTGAGTTTGTGGATGTTCTTGCTTCATCTCAGTCTTTTGCATGAGTGAATTTGGATACTTTGATTCATCCTTCCCCATCCCAGATTCAATTTGCGCTATATCACTCAAGAACTTTCCCAATGCACTTTGACATTCTTCTAACTCTTCCTCTGATTCCTTAGAAATTCCAGATATTTCTACCTCTTCAAGTAATCCATGGTAGTATGAATTTAAGCGGTCGTAAGCTTCTCTTAAAAATTGTATTTGTTCCTTCTTAGAAATAGTAAGAAATGGGTCAGGTTCATTGAATTCATGTTCATAAGATTGGGAAGGGGTTGGTATATGGATTGGGACAAGGGTTGGTGGTGGTATTCATATGGAAAAGAAGGTGGTTCTTGGTGGTGTGCATATGGTAGAGATATATGATTAAAGTATGGTTGGTGAGGTGGGAGTGATGGGTTAGGTGATTGATGTGGAGGATGGTTCATCCAAGAAGAGTCATGGGCATAGATGTGATTAGGTGTTTGAGACTCTAGCTGAGCTTGGAAGGAGTCCAACTGTTGTAACAACTCTTCAATCTCTTGAGAATATGTTGAATTAGAAGGTGCTTCATTCCACGTACTATTTCCTGCAAAAATTGAGAATGTGAGAGTAGATCATGATTGCTATTAAACCAAGCCATGAAAAACAAAAAACAAAAAAAACAAATGCAAACTACTAAAAAAAAAAACTAACAAAAATGAAAACTAAAAAGGCTCAACAAATGAACCCCAATCAAGGCTACTTGACACTTAATTACTAGAACCAATTTCTTGGCTCCCCGGCAACGGCGCCACTTGAAGTTGTACTGCCCTTAATTGTCGCTTTGGGGTTACTCCAAAAATTAACCGAATTAATGCAATATAGTGCACAACTCGGGTCGTTTCACTTTGAGGAGCCGAAAACGAAATTAAAAACCCTAGTAAATAAATGCAAGTAACCTAAACTATAAAAAGAGATTTTTTATTTTGAAAAGCTGTTAATTAAATACTACGAATCAAATTGAAATTAAAATACTTTTTTTTTGTTTTTATATAAAAGAGATTAAAATGAATGGAGATTAAAGAAATGAAAATGAGACACACAAATAACACTGATAAAAGTCAATCCTCCAATTCAACAACGCAGGCAATCATCACTCTAAAAGATGTGGGAGTTAAAAACAATGAATTAAGAATTATAATTAAGCTTTTGATCCAACAACCGAGCCACCTCGAGTTGTCACAAAATATTTTCCTAAAATCCCAACTTACTAACTGCAACCAGAATAGTAAAATGGGATTAAGGATGCAAAAACCAATGCTTAATTAGAACTCTTAAATCCAAAAATAACAGAATTAAAGCTAGCAAGAGACTATATGATCCAAATTCTAAGCCACCTTAGAAAATCACAATATATTAATTCCAAAATCAAAACAAATGTCATAACCACAACATATAATTGAGATCAAAACTATAAACAGCCCAATGTCAAATACTAAGCAATAATTCAGTCACAATAATCTCCAAATATAATCAAATAAGCAATACAATTATCCCAATAATCAGAAAAACTATCCTAAGACCTAAGAATTGTTAAACAATTATTGAGTAAGAAATTAAAGTAACTAGAACTCCCCCTTGAAGATCCAAGCTCCTGCCATTATTGTTGAATTGGAGAATCAGAATATCTTAGCCACGGTTTGCCATCAAAAATGCTATATTCAATACTCTATTGCAAGCTTCCATGGAAGAACAACAGCGTGAATCCTTTCCTCCGTCGTCAAGCTCGCGCTGTCCAGGTCTCTGTTTCGTTTTATCCTCCTTCGGCGTCCGCGTGTGTAGCTTCTGGGTCTCCAGCTCTGTTCTCCGCTTCTGCGTGTATTCCTCCAGCCGCGCCTCCCAGTGTGTGTGTGTCTCCGTCGAGCGCCCCCTGCCACCAGGAAGGTTCAACGGAGAAGATGATGAATGGTCCTTCGTGTTGCGCCGTCGGCTCTCTGGACCTCAGCGCCGGTCCCCTCCTTCGCGTGCGTCGTCTCTGTTTTTCTGCGGCGTGTTCGTGTGTGTCTCTCTTCGGCCTCCCCTGTTCCGTGTTCGTGAAGAAGAAGATTAATATTGGATTATTTTGCGTTTTGCCCCACCTATTATTATTATTATATATTTTTTTTTAATTTTCTTTTTCTTTCTTTTCTTTTTTTTTTTTATTTTTTAAATCTTCCAAGAACCTGCAAGCAAAATTCAAGGATAAGGTAGCATTAATTGTCCTCAAAAATCAATTAGTCACAATTAAATCAAAATATGACCATTTTGCCCCTATAAAATAATAATTCAAAATAAAACATAATAAATCAATTAATAATCAAATAAGACAAAAAGGGACTAATTAAGTTGACAAAACCATATAAAAGATATCAAAATATATAAAAATAATTGAGTTTGTCAATGATAAAATAGTTAAATGAAAGAGGGTGACCTGACAGTAATTCCAGTTTAAATACAATTCTTGAAGTTGGTGGAAAGAGAGAAAGAAAGAAGCATCGAGTGACCATTGATGTGCCCCAACTCTTTAGCTCTTGTGTAACTCAAATTAGTTACCATCACTCTGTGAGTAGAGTTGTCACACTGTACAGACTTCCAAGTGCAGCAATCAGAGAAGGTTTGGTTATTCTAAGAAGGAAGAGAAGAGCCATTTGGATAATTGAAAGCTTCTTTCAGTTTCAGAAGAGCTTCTCTCTCTTCTTTCCAGCACCTCTCAGGTTTTGCATAAAACCCTAACAATAATATGAATATGGTTATGGCCATCACGCACCACACATCTTCTCTCACCGAATACCTCATTTTTCACTACGCTTAATTTTAGCACTAACACAATGAAAATTAATTTTGGAGGATCGGTCTACTTTTATATAATCCCAATCATTTGAATGTCTATCTTCTTTTGAATTAATAATCAGAAAAGCTGTTACAGAACACGGTCCATAGAACGCATATCTCTGAAATAAATCTCTGAAAAGAATAACTAAGAAACTTACCCACGCAAACATCATGCCTGACATAAAGTAATAACAATATAATTAATCTGAAAAACTTGGAAGAGGTTAAGATTTCCCCAAAATTCACGATAGGCATAGCTATTTCTGATGATCCCGACAAGTGTAATTCATGCATCTCACCACGCTAATTTCTAGTCAAACAAAGAATGTCATTTTCACAAAGTTACAATTGTGAGAGGACTTTAACCTAGTTCCCGCGTTGAACGAGTCATGATTATAACAAGTTATTAGATTGTCGATGAGCAGAGAGGTTGTGACCATGTGAATGCATGGCATCTTCTACCTTCAATTATTACTATATAAGAGCTAGTTAATTTTAATTTAATTTTAAAATCTAAGACGTCAGGTCCATTTTATTTGTCTATCACTACAAGAAAATGTTGAAGAAAGAAAGTGTAGAAGTAACAGCGGAACATTTCTAGCGGTTCAACAAAACCGCTAGAAATTCCAAAAATTTCTAGCGGTTTCTATAAAAAGCGCTGCAAAATACAGACGGTTTGACCATTGCCCGCACATTTCTAGCGGTTACCACCTAACCGCTAGAAAATTAGAGCTAGAAAATTCCCGGGCTTTGGCGGGAACTTGGCGCCAAATTTGTAGCGTTTACTTTCTAGCGGTTCAGGCCAATAAACCGCTAGACACCGAAAAAATTCTAGCGGTTGATGCATGAATTGGTAGAAATATTTTTCATTCCCCGAGGAGTTTACAAATTTCTAGCGGTTTCGGTCCAGAACCGCTAGTAATTCTGGCGGTTCTGGACCGAACCGCTAGCCAATTCCCGGAGGCCATGTGACCGTTGGGAATTCCTAGCGGTTCGGTCCAAACCGCTAGAAATTTCTAGCGGTTCGGTCCAAACCGCTAGAAATTTCTAGCGGTTTGGACCGAACCGCTAGGAATTCTCGGTCTATATAAACCCCCCCACACTCTCACTTCTTCAATCGTTCTGGAAGCGAAGCTTTGCTGAATTTTCTCCACAAACATATTCGAGTTCTGATTCAGTTGCAGATCCTTATTTTCAGTAAAAATAGTAATTTATTGATAAATACTTTTTATTTTATGTTTTATTTTATTTATTTTATTATGTTGTAGCTTATAAATAATTTTTCTTTTATTTCATTTATAAATAATTACTATTTGTTGTTATTAGGATGACTCGTCGACACGGGAAAGACCCAGTTGATCCTGAGAGAGCTTGACCCAGTGAGGTTCATCATGATGCTAGTGAGCCATTCCCCAGCATTCATGACTACGATCTGAGCGAGGAGGATATCCTCAGTTTTATGGAGCAGGATGGTGTTGAGCGGACTGAGGAGGCTCATTTTACTGGGGATGAGCAACCCCATGCTGATGCTGATGCTGCTGACGAGGAGGAGGAGGAGGAGCAGGATCAGGGGAATGAGTATCCTCAGGCTGCGCAGCGTCCTGCTCCGAGACGTCAGGCTGGTTATGAGGTGGAATTTGTCGGTAAGTATTTATTTAACTTTTTAAAGTTTTGATCAGTATTTAATTTATATAGAAATTTTATTAATTTATTGATATATAATTTATTTCTTAATTAAATTTTGCAGACACTGAGGGGAACAGGTCCTATCGGAGGCTGACAGCCAGAGAGTTGTCTATGATGACGAGCGGACGAGTGGTTGTGCCGCTCAATGAGTTGGGCCAACCGACGAAGAAAGGTAGCCAGTTGTACAACAAGTACGTGCGCCTCCTTGGTCAGCAGTGGACGCTGTTCCCATCTACGTGCAGGACTGGAAGAAGATCACCTCAGACAAGAAGCAGCAAGGCTGGGAAATGATGAAGGTAATATAAAATTGTTATTTATAATTTTTTTTAATTTAAATAAATGATTATATATTTTGTTTTCAAATAATTTAATTGTTTGATTATAATTTTTATTTATTTAATTTTTTTGTTATTATAATATTTTAAAAGTAGTTAAATGAATATATATATTTTTTATTTAAATTATTTAAAAGTAGTTAAATGAAAATAATTTGTTATTGATTTCATTAATTTATTACTTATAATAAATTTAAATTTAGTTGAGTAAAAATATTTTTCATTTAAATTACTTAATTGTTTAATTATTATTTGTTTTTGATTAATTTATATTTTATTTATAATATTCTAAATTAGTTAAAAACTAATTATTTGTTTTTATTATTGAAATTGCTTAATTATTTGTTTAAATTTGTTATTTAGTTAATTTATTATTTTAATCATAGAGTAAATTTATTCTGGGGGAGGAGTTGAGGGCTGACACGATCAAGAGGCTGGGATGGCATGGAAGAACAGGAGGGCCGACCTGTGGAGGGAGAAGAAAGGTGACGGGACGAGGCCCCTCCAGGAGATACTGGCAGATGTACCTGGTGGAGTCCCGGACCAAGACTGGTCCAGTTACGTCTATTTTAGGATGACGGCTGACCAGATGGTATGATAATATTGTATTAATTATAATTTCTTTATTTTTTATCTGATTTGACTCATTTAATTTAATTTTTTTACATTTTGCTTCAGGCTCTTTCTAGGAGAAATGCTGGGAGCGTCAGGCATCAGACGATACGTCATAGGGCTGGATCCAGGAGCTTTGCGATCACTTATGACGAGATTGTGAGTACTTGAAATAAATTATTAAATATGTATATGTATTTAATTTGTAACTAATTATTTCTTTGATTTCATTTACAGAGGGAAAAGACGTAGCAGGAGCGGGGATACACGCCCACTTATGGCGAGATGTGGCCGATGGTGTATAGAACCCGAGACGGGCGTGCGTCGGATGAGGTTGAGGAGATAGCGGTAAGTAATAAATTAAATATTAATATAATATCACAGTGTAGATATCATTATATTATAATTAACTTCTTTATATTAATTTTGGTAGGCACAGATGACTCAGGTCGATTCCGAGTTGCGTGAGTCTCAGGGGTCTGCCTTAGATCCCACCACCTCACTTTTAGCGGGTCGTGGCCGGCCGCAGCACCCTGGTCGAGTTAGCGGGCTTGGACTTGGACCTACACCGACTAGGTTGCCCCGCTCAAGTGGCGCTGGCCTTCATATACTGCTGGGAGCTCTCATGCGAGTGCGAAGCGGCCGGGTTCCTCATCTCAGAGGAATTGCGAGAGGAGCTCAGACAAGAGTTCGAGGCCAGGATCGTGGAGCGTGATCGTCAGTTCCAGGAGCATGATCGTCAGCTCCAGACGCAGCTTGACCAGCTCTTGGCAGCTGCTATGGCTCTGCGTCATGTGGTGGTCAGTATAGCTCCAAACATCTCGGTTCCTGACATCCCCGACCTACACATGCCACCAGTCCCGCCCCCCCCGCCATCCGCCAGTCCAGTCCCAGCAGGTTGAGCGGCCTGCCCACCGTCAGCCGGAGGATTCAGCAGAGGATGATCCCAATGATGCTGCTTCTGCCCCCCACCCATGATTTGCTTTCATTGTATGGGATTTTATTAGAATCTTGATTTTACGGTTTTATTACTATTTAGATATTTATTTAAATTTTATATTTATTTGTTTACTTTATTGATTTATTTCTATAATTTTATTTATGTCAAGTACTAATTAATATTGAAATATTTATTTATTTATTACAACATCAACATTACAATTTATTAAACACGTTAATTAATCAAAATAATTCTATAATCATTTATTAATTTAATAAATATTTATTTTTGTAATGTTATTAATTTATTGTGCGGTATTTCTATTTAATATTTAAAAATAATATCGTTTGTAGCGGTTCAAAAACCGTTAGAAAATTCAACTGGATTTTTAACCATCGTGAAACTTTCTAGCGGTTCCTAAAACCGCTAGAAAATTATATAATTTTCTAGCGGTTTACAGGAACCGCTAGAAAATTTTGCTACTTTTCTAGTGGTTCTTGACCTAATTTTCTAGCGGTTTTATAACCACTAGAAAATTCAAAACCGATGGAGACAAAATTCCCGTTAAAACCGCTAGAAATTTCTATCGGTTTGTAACCGATATTTAGAATTTCTAGCGGTTAATAACCGCTGGAAAATGAAAATTTCCGTTAAAACCGCTACAAATTTGTAGCGGTATTGTAACCGCTACAAAAAAATGACCGTTCCACCAGCCTCCTTTATAAGCTGAAGCACTCCAACTGAATTCCATTTTAACTTCTCTTTGAGCTCTGTGTCATATTTTCACGAAATTTGAGCATTATTAGTGATGGATAGGTCGTGGATCAACTTGCACCGGTCGACTCCGCAATACTTGGCTGGTCTAAACTATTTCTTGGATTTTGCTTTCGCCAATGCTGCCGTAAATGGTAAGATTCAGTGTCCCTGTCCTAAATGTAATTTCAAAAAGTGGCATCCCAAAGATATTGTTAGGGAACATTTAATCTTTAAGCCTTTTCCGCGAGAGTACGTATTTTGGCAACTACATGGGGAACGGCTAGATATGGGTGCTGAGTCAGTGCCAGTAGTTTCACGGATGGGAGTTCGAGTGGATGAAGCCGATGCCGTGAATGATGCTGTGCGTGATGCTTTTGGTGTTCACGAAAGCTCGAATCCCAACGAAGATGAAGTAGAGGGACCTCAACCGGAGTTTCTAAGAAACGAAACTGCTCGGGAATTTTTGACCTCATGACCGAAGCTGACAAGCCTCTTTATTCTGGGTGTACAAAGTATTCGAAGTTGTCATTCTTGGTGAGGCTGTATCACATCAAATGCTTGTGCGGTATGACTGACAAGGCGATGTCTATGTTGCTGGAATTACTGGGAGATGCTTTCCCCCAAGCTGAATTCCCTCCATCTTTTACGAAGCAAAAAAGATTATTAACAAGCTTGGCTTGAACTATAAGAAGATAGATGCATGCCCAAACGACTGTATGCTATACTGGGGAGATGATGCCAACAAAGAGATTTGTACGAGATGCAAGACGTCACGCTATAAGTCGGTACGGAAGGACAAGAAGCAAAAGAAGAAACCGGCCAAAATTCTCAGGTACAAATTATTACAGCGTGTTACTTGTTCCGTCTCTAAAAATATTCGATATTTGAAATTCTTAAAACAATTGATTATGTCATCAATTTTCTTAAATTGAGTCAATATTTAGTATTTAAATATTCGGTATTTTAAATTTTTAATATATTATTTTCTTAGATACTTTCCTTTGAAACCACGGTTGCAAAGAATGTATATGTCATCAAAAATGGCTCAGCACATGAGGTGGCACGCGACTGAGGAAAATCTAGATGGTAGGTTAAGGCACCCACGAGACTCGGAGGCGTGGAAAGCGTTTGATGGGAAATTTCCAGACTTTGCCAATGATCCTAGAAATGTACGTCTTGCATTGGCAACCGATGGTTTTAATCCCTTCGGAAACATGAGCACAAGTTACAGTATCTGGCCGGTGGTGTTAATTCCATACAATCTACCACCTTGGATGTGCATGAAGCAGAGCTCCTTTTTGCTTTCCATGATCATTCCTGGCAAGAAAGCACCAGGAAATGATATTGACGTATACCTGCAACCGTTGATACACGAATTGATCGACCTATGGACGAATGGTGTTGAGGCATATGACTCACATGACAAGCAACTATTCAATCTCCGTGCAGCCTTGATGTGGACAATAAGTGATTTTCCCGGTTTGGGAACTTTGTCTGGCTGGAATGTGCATACTGGGTTGGCCTGTCCTGAGTGCAATTTTGATTCTGTGCCATGTCGCCTTCCACACAGTCGCAAGTGGTGCTTCATAGGACATCGACGGTTCCTTGATTCCAAGCACAGACTTAGATTGCAACGGATTCGCTTCGATGGGAAACAGGAGAAGAGAGATCCTCCTGTTACTTTGTCTGGTATGGATATTTTGCGGCAGTTAGAAGATGTTCATGTCGAGTTTGGTAAGAGTGTGGATCCCGAACGATTGGGACGACGATCTCGTGGGACATCTGATACGCAACCTATGCAATGGCGGAAGAGAAGCATATTTTTCACTCTTCCTTATTGGGAATCTAATTTGCTACGACACAGTTTGGATGTTATGCACATTGAAAAAAATGTGTGCGATAATGTGCTATATACGTTGCTCAATGAAGCTGGAAAGTCCAAAGACCATCTCGCAGCTAGAAAAGATTTACGGGCCTGGGGAATTCGTGAAGAGGCTTGGCCTGATGAAAACGACAAGTTTCAGCCAGCTAAATTCACCTTGACAAAGCAGAACAAGGATATCTTCCTCTCGACGTTGAAGAACATAAAAGTACCAGATGGATATTCTAGCAACATCTCAAGGTGTATCGATCTGCAGGCTCGAAAGGTTACTGGGTTGAAAAGTCATGACTCTCATGTTCTTATGCAACAGTTACTTCCATTGGCCTTGAAAAACACACTTCCTTCTGATGTATCGGTGGTTTGGTAGAATTATGTTCATTTTTCAAGAAGTTGTGTGCGAAGGTCTTGGTAGCGGAAGAGCTTGATCAGCTGCAAAATAAAATTATTCTTACACTTTGTCACTTGGAGATGATATTTCCTCCATCATTCTTTACTGTTATGGTTCACTTGACTGTCCACCTTGTTCGAGAAGCAAAGGTTGCTGGCCCAGTTC
Source organism: Neltuma alba (assembly GCF_004799145.2). NCBI lineage: Eukaryota > Viridiplantae > Streptophyta > Magnoliopsida > Fabales > Fabaceae > Neltuma > Neltuma alba. The sequence continues at coordinate 182,884 of NW_021637583.1, read as the reverse complement.
ACTATCGATGGATGTACCCTATAGAGAGGTACTAGATTATCTTTTATTCCCGCCTCTTTAAATTTCACATTGTTCTTTCATTTACTCGTAATTATTAATGCAATTTTAACTTACAGGTACTTGGGAAAATTAAAATCATATGTTAGGAATAAGGCATGGCCTGAGGGGTCAATAGCAGAAGGTTATTCCGGAGATGAGGTCCTAACTTTCTGTTCGAGGTACTTTGATGACATGGAGACATCTTTTAACCGCCCGCGTCGCGTAGATGATTCTCCTCCTGGTCCTTCCACGTCAACTTTATTTCCTCCTGTTGGGAAACCAGTTGGAGGATATGAATTCTTCAGACTCACTCCTACAGAGAAACTCCAGGCACACAGACACGTTTTGATAAATTGCAGCCAAGTTGAACCCTTCATGCAGTAAGTATATATACATATAAGCTCACTAGCTTTTACACTTTATATTTGTTTCTTACTGACTCTTCTAACAAATTACACTTTACTATAGTGAGTTTAGGAGTTATCTCAGGCGTCAGCTACGGGGCCGTGCGCGTTCTGCTGACATTGATAAAAGAGTCCACAAAGAGTTTCCCAGTTGGTTTACACGTCGAATACGTAATGACAACAGCCCATACACAGATGAATTCAAAGCTCTTTCTCTCGGTCCGTTAGACCATGCACGAAGGTTTACCGCGTACAATGTCAACGGCTTCAAGTTCTGTACGGTTGGACGTGATCAGGGATTGCTCACACAAAACTCTGGAGTTTGCGGGACATTCGGAACGAGATGTTATGCTAGCAGTAGTGATGGCGATATGCGCTTTGGAGGCGTCACTTACTATGGAAAGCTAATTGACATTATTGAGTTGAGTTACCAGCTTTTCACCGTGACACTGTTCAAATGCTCCTGGGCAAATACGACAACTTCACGGGGACTCGCTACTGACCATTTGGGCATCACCTCAGTCAATTTCTCTAGACTTATTCATACGGGGGCATCTGAAGATGATGAGCCATATATCCTTGCTTCTGAGGCACACCAAATTTACTATGTCGAGGACGAGAAACATAAAGACTGGAATATGGTCGTTCACCTCAAGCCACGGGATCTTTACGATATGGGTGATGGTGACATTATTTACGACAGTGAACCCTTCCAACCCTCGAATTTTGAAGACTTCTTTCCTCAAGGAGATGATAATTTGCCACTTATCAGGTACACGTCTTTTCTTAAATTATTTAAATAATTAACTACTAATTACTAATTTTTTCCAAATACAATATAAATTTAACAAATTTTTTTAAAATGTGTCCTTTCAGGCCAGATGATGATGGAGAATAGCAGCATCCAAAATAAATTATTTAAAAAATTTTTCGTCCATAAATACATATGTATAAATTAAAATTCGTACAGTTTTTTTAAAAATAAAAAAATTTTCATTTGTAGCGGTTATTAACCGCTACAAATGTACTTTACAAAATTGTAATTTGTAGCGGTTATTAACCGCTACAAAATACATATATGTAAATTAAAATTCGTTCAGATTTTAAAAAATAAAAAAAATACTAAATTTCTAGCGGTTAATAACCGCTACATATATAACCGCTACGAAATACTAGCGCTTATATATACGCTAGAAAATGAATAACAGCTACAAAATGCAAGAAAACGCTACAAAAACACCGCTACAAATGTGTCGCTGATCTCTATAAATACCATATCTTCTCTACATTCATTTACTCCATCTCTTTTCCTTCCTCTCCTATTCTTCTTCATAATTCTCTCTTTTTTTCTTACTATCTCATATGGTGGTTTTTTTCTCTTTACTCTATGGTAAGTGAATTTTATTTTATAATTCATTGTATCTTTTATTTGTTTTTATTTAAAATTTACTAACATATTTATTTCTCCTTTCCTTTCAGATTTTTCTTCTCCACACTTGTCATGCCCTCCTCAACTGATTCAAATACTCATCAATCTAATACTATAGGTTCAATATTACAAAATATATCATCTTCAATTCAACTATCTTATTAAATATTCAATTAAATTATGTTATTAATTAAATTCACTTCTTTTGACACATTCATAATTTAATTACATATTTTTTATTAAAAAATTTGAATATATAAAATGTAACATATAACTAATTATACAAATTAACAAAAATTCTTCAACATAATTTATTTAATGGTTTTTAAAATTATAATATGAAAAACCATAAATTTTTTTTTCTGGCACGGTAAACATTTCTAGCAGTTCCGAACCGCTAGAAATATTTCGTCAAATTTAAATTTTGCGCCAAATTTCTAGCGGTTCAAACCGCTAGAAAATTTTCCCCGCCATTCCTAAAATTCAATTGGCGGGAAAATTTAATTTCCCAAACATTTTTAGCGGTTATCCCAAACATTTCTAGCGGTTCTATAACCGCTAGTAATTTTCGCGCGCTACTGAAATTATTTAATTCCCAGCAAAATGGATTTCGTTTAGCAGGTTTCTAGCGGTTATAAAACCGCTAGAAATTTTTTCCGGGAACTTTTCTAGCGGTTTTATAACCGCTAGGAATGTGTCTCCTTCAGATATTTTCTAGCGGTTATAAACCGCTAGAAATTTTCTATCGTTTTGACTATGATGTGTAGCGGTTGCGATAATCGCTAGAAATTTTTTCTTGCACCTGTTTTTCTAGCGGTTTCCTTAACCGCTACAAATTTGATTTGTTGCGGTTAAAACCGCTAGAAATGTAACACTCTAACCGCTAGAATTAACAATTTTTTTGTAGTGTATGATATTTATTCATTATTTTCAAAGTAGTCTTTGTAGTTTTGTAGTAGTTGCACATGTTAAGAATTCCATCAAATGGGTAGTTGTAGCTAATATGTATGGTTAGCAAAGATGTTTTAGGAAAAATAATACTTATTTATTACAAATAAAACTCAACAAACTTTCTTGATGTACTCAAATTAATTAACTAGTTCTTATATTGAAAACCGGCTCATTTCTTCAATTAAAGAAAACTACATTTTTGTTTAATAAGTGAACTTCAAGGTTATCATATCTGACGTAGACTTCCTGTGGTTTAGTGTGAAAGGTTAGAACAAGATGAAGATTCATTGCCCCAAAATACACGATTGGGCTTAACGTAGACACTCAATTTATGATTGGTCCTGACAATTGCTATCTATGTTCCCCAAGCCTAACAGGTTTTATATTATTCATCACAACCATTTAAAAGTCAGTGCATGTGCTTTTGACATTTCTGCACAATCCAACAAATTAAACAACGTGTTCATATGTGTTTAGTGCTTTTTCTCCTTTCCCCTTTCTTAATACGTTTGAATTAATGGCAGACAATAATTAACTGAGATTAGAAGTGGGATTCCACAACTTCTTGTTTGTTTACAGGAAATCTTTCATACTATTAGATAATTATGAGACCATTATAGCATAGTTGAGTTTTAGGTACTCATTGATGATTAATGGGATAATAATTCATTGAATTTGCAGTTTTGAACTTTGACAAGTCTCATATTTGACTTATAATTTCTGATCCAAACTTATGCTTTTGTAGCTTTTAATTGTGTAATTTGTATTAAGTTAGAAGTTTTTGTGCATCAAGGGTATAATTGTAACAATCTTGCAATTTATTATACTAAATTATTGGTTAATACTTTCTTTTTATTGTTGTTGTAGCTTGCAACCGAGTAAATCATGTGGTTTAATGGTTTTGGAAGTGGCTGAAGGCATTAGAGGTACTGGGTTCAAAGTAGGGCCATGTCATTGGAGTAATTTAATTTTTGTTTCAGAACTATTGAAGTTACTTAAATACCCTTAGATTAAAAATAAAATAAATAAAGAAAAAACATCAGATTTTTCTTTCTCTCCCGATGCTTTTCATTTCAGCGAGAGAAAGGAAGAGTAGAACAAGTTTTTCAAAGCTGAATCCCTAACCCTTCCTTTTCTTCTTCAACGGTTGCATCTCCCTCTGTCCTCCACCGTTCACTTTGCAGTCTCCGGCGTGCATTCTTGCAGATTCCTTCTCCTCTGTTTTCGCTGCAGAACATTGCTAGAGTTTGGGGTGTTTCTCTTTCAGTTGGAGTCATTTTCTTTCCTTTTTCTGGTCTATCTTGCAATGTAGGAGTATGGTGTAAGTTTAGGTAAGTTTTACCCTTCTTGTTGTGCGTTTGGGGCTGATTTTGGCTGATCTTGGGTGGCTATGCGAATTTTCTTTTCCATATTCGTTTCTGCAGAATTTTGGGTGTGGGTGGTCACATGTAGGATGTTATCTTCTTGGATCTTGTGATTTTTGGCTTGGGTAGAGAATGTTAATTGGTTTGGTTGCTGGAAGTTTTGAGATTTCAAGGATTATGGGGGTTGTCTTAAACGAAGCATATTGAAGAGCTTCGATTTTATATATTGTTAACGGGGTGATGCACGGTGCTTGCTTGCAACTATTATTTGAAGCTTGAAATCATTGGGTGCTGTTTATTTTGGTCTATGAGATGAATTTAGTTAAGAAGGAAACTTGAAAATTTTTTGGTGCGGATGCTTGTTTCACAAAACAATGTTGAGTGCCCGTGGGGTGTTTGATAAACTGTCTACTTGAGCAAAAGAATTTCTTGATTGGTGTTTATATAACATTTTGATGGAAAAGAGCAAGATAGATATTATTTTGGATTAATTATAATTAAACTTTTGTTTTCAAGAGATACATGAAGGAAATAAGAGTTGATTGTTCTTGTGGGTAGAAAATTCGAAGGTTGGAGTTTTACGTTGTTATTAGAAAACAAGTGAATTATAATTTATATGTTATGCTTGCCGACTATTATGCTAATCTTTGGATATTTTTGACATGGATGGGCTTGTTAGAGCTGTAAGAGATTGTTGATAAGTGATTTAAATGTACATAAGTTATAAATGGGGTATTAATAATGTTTTGTTTCAGGACACTAGGGGATTGAGGAGTGAACATAACTCAAGGATGTGTTAATTGGAATGAGTTATATTTTGAGAGCATAACAGGTGAGTGAATAGCATCCCATTGTCATAAGTTTTTTTTTAAAAAAAACATTTAGCTTCTTTAAATGATCTATCAAGATGATTTAACTTAAATTTTATCATTTTTTTTCAATCTCACTTATTTAATGTTTTAATGTTCAATCACTTGAAGGAATATTTTATCTTGTTATATGCTGATTAAAAGTTCTACTTACAATTCGTTAACCTGCATTTTTGTTTCTAATAAATATTTATATTTGGAATTTGGAAAGGAGTTTTGAAAATATTATTTGAAAACCTTCATACTGGGATCAGCTGTTATAAAATATTCCTTAAAGGATTCCATTCGTGGAAATAAAATATATAAATATATATTCCCCTGGTTGTTAGTAATAAACTCGATCCCATGCATGCTTGTACACTTTTTTTAGAGGTCTGGATACAGAACGCTAGTCACTAGCTTGCTTGATATTTGTGAGCATTGTTCCTGCGCTTGTTTCATGGCTTTGGCCATGCTCGATTAGTTACTTATCCTCGTGGACTATGTGTATAACATCCTACTCTATTTACCTTTATGAAAGCAGATTTAAAAACTATGATTGAGACTTTACACTAAAAAGATGGTATTTTTAAAACCTTTTATCTACTTTGACTCAAAACTTATAACTTCAAACTTTGAAAGTTTTATACGATATAATAAGACCTGAAATCATACTGATCTAATAGCAATAACAATTTATCAGAGCTGTACAAATGTTTCTACAGAAAACTCTACTTTTCTGTTTCAGCTCTAATAAATCATACTTGGTAAATCCTAAACCATTCATATTATAGATAGGTCATTAATATATGCATATATGTATGCTAAGTCCCCAGTTATGTTAAGTTACCCCAACACACTACTCCTTATAGAGGTACATACATCCCATAGTGGAAATTACATAACCTCACAAAATGAAATATAGGCATCATAAAAGGAAGGGGGAAACAAACACAAAAATATTCCAAATTAACTAACTAACTAAACACTAAGCTGGGAAACAAACACAAAAATATTCCAGATTAACTAACTAACTAAACACTAAGCTCTTCTTTCCTGCCACCTTAGCTAAGCTTCCACCAGCTTCTTTTTTCCTTTGGATGAACTGGGCCCTATGGTTAAATAGAAAAGAGGGGTGAGATTCAAAGAATCTCAGTAGCAGTAATCATATTTCGTATATTATGCATGGTATAAAACTAAGCATGCAAAATAAGCCATGGAGAACACCTTACAAAATAACTGAACTGAGTAACTAACTAAGGCATATTCACTGTTATTTAATTGAATCTCATCTAACTGTTGCGCATAACTGAGTAACTGAATAACTGAGATTAACTGTGCATATATATACTGAACCGCTGCTAACTGATAACTGAATAACTGAACAGCTGCTATCTGATCAATTGAATAACTGTGCAGCTGTTAACTGATTAACTATTACATGCGCATATACTGGACAGCGAAATGCATGCATATGGCCATGACAATAACTAGTAAGGCAATTTACATGTTCTCATACTTAACTATAGCATTATGGCACCAACAGACGTGCAACCAAAGCAAAACATATAAAATGATGATTAAAGCTACCTTCCGCCTGCTCTCCTGTGCGGGTACCTTACTCTTGGTTTCTTCTTGGTAAGCTAGGACGCCAATTAAATCCTAACATTACAAGTACATATATAGAATGAGTTAAAATTGGGATTCTGGTTAACCCATAACTAGCTAAATCTCTTTATAACCCCCACTCAGGTGTACTCTCTTCTCTTAAGGTGGTTGGTCATCTTGGCCCAAAATTTACACTTCATCCATGTATTTCCAAAGGTTTCTAACATTTCTCCTTTCTTATGTTTCTCTTAACTTCTTATTCTATTTTGATTTAGCTAAGACAGTATGATGTAACTTAGTTATTAACTCTTCATGCTTCTTAAATCATTGCTCAGCATGCAAGAACACAGAACAACAAACTTAGATCATCATTCAAATACTCTTCGATCATAAATAGCTATGTAGAACATTAACTTGACATTTAGAGATATTCAAAGGAATTTCAAATTAGTTCCTCAAGTTTAGTTCAGTCTTATACATTTCACAAACATGGATGGTTTCATCAAGCATTTCGGGTTCCTTTATTATCTGTTTTGAACATTCAATCTCACTCACATAGCTAAGAATAACAGTTTAACATCTAAACATATAATTCAGCTTATGGCTTTCTCACATGTATTGATATTAATCAACAAGGAGTTTTTCAGCTTATGACCCCTAACAGATAAGGTAATTATTCACTAATTGACAGTGTCAATCATCAACTTGTACAAAAATATTTCATGACAATAATATTCAATTTCAGCAACTAGAAAACATGAATAAGAAAGTCCACTACACGCATCCCTATAGACCACCTTGCATTCACTTGCTTTACTCATATTCTTACAAGTTTATAATCAACTTTTAACCATCAGACGTTTCAAACAGTAGCACTATATAACCTGGAAATTATTTTCTAGTTTCATAACATAGGCATGCTTCTTTTAATTCTTTAACCATTCAGTCCACACAAAACAGCTCCCCTGAAGATTTTAGCTCTTATGTCAGATATTAAACCATCATTCAAGAGTCTCTAGACCCAGCTCATAAGTTATTATAATGGCTTAATATTCAGAAGTATAAACCAGCAAGTTCTCATACATTATTCAGTTCCAATTTTAACAATATATCATATAAACTACAATTCAACAGATTCCAATTTCAAGAACACTGTTTTGATCATTATTTAAGCATCCTTAAAACATACTCTAACGCCTTGGATCTCTGGTTTAACATTCAGAAGCCCCAAACAATAATTTATAATCAGTTTTCAAACTCAATAATCCTAATCCCATGACTCATGGCAACATACAAGTATACAAGTCTTATTCAATCTCCCTGTTCCAACATTTTCGAATCCCTTTAGAGACTCTTATTTAATATCAATGACAGCAGTATCACATTTAAATCACTTCCCCTTAGCTCAATCAAGAAAGAACCCGACTGCAAGTGCACGTTTGCATTTATAGATCAAAATAAGGGAACTTACAGATAATCGGCTTTCTTACATAAAGCTTCTATTTTCAGCAATCATATAAATATATATACAGTTCTTATTCTTGAGTCAACTATTCTTTTAATTTCTGAAAATCAATAATGCTGGCACAAGAATTCGAATGTTTCCTCCATGCGAGGAGCTACAGATTATCAAATCCAAAAACCAATGGCCAATGATCGACATGCAACCACATAAGAGACATCAAAACAAAGTCACTGATTTTATATCAATTTTATTTTTCAACTACCCAAGCTTTAATCTTTACCAAATCGGTGATTTCTCTCCCAACTGAACCCATCTCATCAGTTAATGCCAATGATTCAGAGGAAGGAAATAACTCGAACAATACGAACACACACACACACACACAAACAGTAAGCATCGGGTTTCGCAATCACAAAACAGAATCAATCCAACACATGCAATGCTAAATATTAACTTAGTCTATCTCTAGTTATAGTTTCGAACCTTTAATCATCATTTTCCCCTCACTCAGAACCAAAATTCAATCACCCCTTTCCTACTGAAATCATCTAATCGAAGAAATAAAAGATGGGAGAAGACTTAGGAGTCTACCTTGGTTCGAAAGCCGACTTGCACGTAATCTATCTCCTCCCCAAAAGCTTCCCTGCTTGGATCTCCCTCCCAGTGTTAGCTCTCTTTCTCTCACTCTCTCTCTCGTTCTCAGTCTCTCAATCGGCCTCCCCACAGTCTCTCAGACTCTCACTCTAATATACGCCATCAAGCTTACTTGTCTAAGAAAGAGAAGGGAAGCGTGTTGAAGGAGATCTGATGTAAGGGAAACAGGTGGCTGAAGGTAGTGAAAAAGAGGCAGAGAACGTGCCACGAACGTGAGAATTTGGGAGTGATCATCGTGGGAAAAGACGCGTATAATTGGGCTAAAAGACAAAAAGTTATTTTTCCCTTCACAAGATACTCTTCTGATCCTATTTATAGAGCAGAGAGAGAAGATTTTTTTTTGTCCTATTTACAAGTCACCTCATTAAATTTTTACTATAAATTTACCATGTTGTCCTTCATTTATATAGTATAGATAGTTTTTTTTTTTAAATGGTATATATTAAATAGGGGTAAAGTTGGAAAGTTGCTATATTTTAATGAAGAGTTAATGTAGTTTAAGTTTTTTCTTGGTCTATGTGAAACTTGTTGGAAGTGCTTATAAATAGGACCAGATGAGTAACTCTTATCTCAATTTTACCCTTTACTTTAATCTTAAATAGTTTTTAAAATTGATCTTCAGCATTTTGTAGGAGTTTTCTTTCTTTCTAGTTCTTTTTTAGCTCACTAAATAACTTCCTTAAATTTTAGAAGCTGAAAATTAACCTATAACTACTTTTCTTGAATTTCTCAAGAAAATAAGCCTTTTATTTAGGAAAATAGATTTTAAATTATCTCTACCCTTTTGTTCATCCATAAACACATTTATCTCCCAAAACAGTCATCTATAATTTTTCCTTAGTTGTTTTAGGTCACTATATATTTTTAATAATTATTCCTTCTTTATTTTCCTATATTTCTTACTCAATAGTAGACTATTATAGAATAATTATTTTCCTAAGGTCTTAACTAAATATTTATGCCTCTCAAACATCTTATAAATTTGTAGCTACAAAATTTGGGATATTACAATGTGTCCACGCTTGTATTCGTGGCTTCAAGCTGCACTTGCTATTCTATTCTATTGAAGTCCTATAAAAATATTAGTATTTAAGAAATGTTACTTTATAATATTTTTGTGTAACAAGTTGTTTTATTACAAACTTTGGATTTAATTGTTTAATGAGCCTGAGTATACACTTATCTTTTAATTTAAGATTGTGTACTGTAGAAACTTTAATTCTTTATCACATAGTCATTCCAAGTAAAATTTAGTTTTATTGCATTCATCTGTTATTACCTTTTTAAATATTATCAATGGGATGTTATTCACCGGTAGATTCTTTTGTTGACTTCATACAGCACCACTGATCCTGTACCCCAGCTGAGCAGTGAAGAGCTTCATTAAAGATCCAGAACTTGTGACTTTATTTTGAGTAACTGTTAGCTAATGTAAACTCGAAAGTACATTTATGTCTTTACTTTTAGAATTTGATGCTCCACGTAATCTATGACTAGGTCCTCATCTTTTGGGTTATTTTAGAATGTAGTTATATATATACTAGTGCTGGGGAGCAGAGCCCCAAATATTGTTTGAAACTTGCAGGCTATTGTAAAATTTTCAGGAAGTCTAGATTACAGTGGAGGCTCTGTTGAAAATTTCTACAAATAGTTTTATATTTTGAATCACAACATGATTAAGTATATGAATGTTTTGTCTAATGAGATTACTCTATTTATGATTATCCTAAATATATATACATATATTAGTTAAACAATCCATATATTTAGGCTTAGGAGTGTGAGGTCTCTCATATTCTGTGCCGGTCACCTCCAAAGTTGGGGTGTGACAATAATAGTTAATTATATGCTTTTATGTGATAATTCTTGCGTTTTATTCATTCATTGGCTCTTGTGTATCTTACATACATTAGATTAGATAACCATGAGCTTAAGGTGAACATTGTAGGTGATCAAAGGTTGAAGAAATCAAGGAAGAAGTGATTCTACCTCACTTCGCCGCGGCACATTCTGATCTTCGCCATGGTGAACATGCCTAGTCAAAAGCTCAAAACTCACTAATCCAAACAGCATTGTTTTGGCTTCGCTGGGGTGAAAGAACCAAAATTTTTCAGATTTAAACCAAATGGTGAACATGCATAGTCAAAAGCTCAAAATTTTCTTCATCTAAGCTTCGTTTTCTCCATCCAAACTCTCTCAACTTCGTCCCTCTTCACCTCCTAATCATTCTCCATCATCAATTCATTATTTCTACTCCAATTCTTTCATTTTCTATCGATTATTCTCCTTAGATCACTGTTGCTATGGCCATTGATATTGCTGAGCTTGGTGAAGCTGTGATTTTAGTCATGAGAGGCTAGATCTTGATCCCTTGATATTCAATGAAGCCAATCTGAGTTTCTGAAGCTATAATTGGGAGTTTCTTCTACCTTAATCTTAGTTTTACTCTTTACATTCATAGATTGTAATTTCTAAGGTTTATTAGATTTGTGATTTGTGATTGTAATGAAATGTAATTCAATTGAATTATATTGGAACCAAGATTTGGATTGTATTCTGCACTTTAATCAACTGATTGGATTGATATTTTCTTCTATTATATTGGTTCTTTTTTCTCAAGTAATTAAATCCCTTGATTGACCAGGTAGGGTTCTAACATTGTTAATTGAGAGAATAGATTACCTTTTGCAGAGTATAATCCATATTAGACATTAAGATGAGTTTGATGAGTTAGGGTTCTAGCTTATTGAATTCGTTGTTTGTAAAAGATCTTCACAAACTAAGTCTAATAAAGGAATTGAACTCAATCAATAGAAAAACTAGGATGATTGGTGGACTTGATAATCAAGGATAATTCATACATTGCATTCATCTTCACTCATAGGTTTGAAACTATAAGGATTTAGATAGCCTTTTAGTTTTTGATACGGTCACTAGTTAAGAAATTACTTCACACATATTGCTTGGTTAATTTGATATTTATGCTAGATTACTAAGACATTATAGGTTCCTCAAGAGTTAGACATCTAGGTTAATGCCATTATATTACATTTAGCTTAGTTTTATGTGATAGGCTAGCCACAAGGCTACATCAAACTTGCAAAGAGTCTCCAATATACGTATCAAGAATAATTTAATGACAAAGAGGTAAAAACAAAAAACAAAAAAGATTATGTGTATGTTGTTGGGGGGAGTGGGTGGGTGGTCGAACATGCGAACGGGGGAATCATAGTTAGATAATTAAAAAATAAAAGAAAAGGAAGATGCATATGAAAATCACTTCAAATAAAAAGAAATTATTTCCATTTATTGCTTCAGTTATCAATTTAGTACATGAAGTTTAATTTCTATCAATTAAATTTCTTAATTCTGTATATAAGATATAAATAACTAAGAAAAAAAATATTTCATTTTGTTTTATTTATAAGTCACATCATTAAATTGTTTTGCATGAATATATAAGTTTATCCTTTATTTATTATTGTGTGAATTGCTATTTCTTAGAAAGTATGTGTGTGTGTATTAATATGAGTAAAGTTACAAAACTATTAAATTTTAATACTACTTTTCATTCTTAATATAAAATTTAATTATAAATTAAAACTAAACCTATATCAAAGACTAGAGGTGGTATAAAGTTGATGAAATTTAAAACTTTTCATGATTATAATAAAACATGCTAGAATTGAGTTATACTACCTCCGGTCTTTAATGTAAAAGCTTGTCTAATTTTTATTTTGGTCTTAAATATAAGATTTCAATTCTCTTTGTCTCTCGTATTTATCGATTTTTATGGTAATCCTTGTAATAATAGTAGTTCTAGCCAATACACTTAACTCGCAAGGATATTTTAATGAAAAAACACATATTTATTACAAATAACTAACTTAACTAATTTTTTTAATATACTCAAATTAGTCAGCTAGCTATCGAGGCAGTAAATGAATAAAGACGATGATGTTTCAAGAAAAGTAAATGTAGACGAGGATGCAAAAGGGAAGCTTGTTTGACAATGGCCTGGGGCCAGAGCGTAAGAACATTCTTATGGCTGGCAATGAACAACAAACTCCTCACGAATAGTGAAAGGAAGAGACGTCACATGACTGAGCATGATACATGCGAAATATGTGGAAGGGCAAGAGAAGACCTGGATCATGTTATACGAAGGTGCAACTTACCTACATCTTACTGGAAATTACTCATACCTGACCAAGGCCTTCACGACTTTAATTCGAGTAATTTCACTGACTGGCTGGTAACTAATCTACGAACTTACAAAAGCAATCCAACTTTTGGGCTCTTATGCTGGCGTCTTTGGGATGCAAGGAATCGCAGAATATTCAGACAGGAAACCACGAAACCTCCTCTGCTAGTTAATGAAGTTATTGCCCATTGCGAACACACTAAGAAAGCTCACAACTTCTGTACTAATCTTATTCGCAGTTAATTTCCGGTTTGTTGTACCGCCTTGCTCCGTTTTTCGATGACTCTCTTGTAAATACTTTGATGAATAAAATACTTTTCCACTTAAAAAAAAAGAAAAGAAAAGAAAATGTAGACGATCTATATATTTGATCTGACAGCCATGACTATTCAAAACAATGCACGCGTTTTGGCATCCAAGTAAATGCCCATTCAAGGAAGTCTCAGTGAATTAATCTAATCAACTCAATTTGCCAAACAGTTATATACCAATTCTAAGTCATGTTCGTTCCATACAAACTCATGCTTTCTTCACCATAATCTAAATGACTAATTTTTTCCCCCCATTGACAGGATCCAAGTCCTTGTTTCCGAGGTTTCAACGCAAAACGTGGAAGTGAGTGAAACAGAGGTGGTTAGTTTATCCACTTCCTTTCTCTTTGCTGTCAAATGTTATTGTTTAATTTGGATATGGTAGCTTCGGATGCAATATATCTACTGTGTGTGTGTCTATATATATATATATATATGCTGAGTTGAATAATCATAGTACAATTGCTATTCCCATCCATTGCAAATATATTTTAGATAGGAGATCTTGACATTCGTGTGAATGTTATTTTCACAGGCATATTCATCGGAAAGACAATGTAGCTACAATGCTACATTATTTACTAGCCCTGTTTCTTAATAGAAAAGCTAAATAAATAATTTGAGGAAATTAAAAAAAATGTCAAGTTAGTTATTTATAACAAATATATGTTAATTTTTCTAAACTACCATCTTTAATTATGTGCATTGAAACTAGCCACCGGTGGAAATCCCTTACAATTAATGAGAATATTTTGAAAACAAAGAATTATAAACTTGAAAGACAAAATGAGTTAAGATTTTATATTTAGAATCAAATCTAACTCCCAATTAACTTGATAAATCCCTATTTTAATATATTATTTGATATCTTTTTGGGGATATTTGTCTAATAAAATGAGATAATTTGCATTGATTATGAATATTTTGAGTTAAATACTGATTGCATAAAATTAGAGATTTAAAAGGAAATCTTATCATATTTTATCTCCTTTTAAATAATTGATTATGGGCTTTATAATAGTATCTCAATTCATCTGGCCTAAAAGAAAAAAGGAAATAAAGATAAAAGGAAAGCTGAAAGAAGAAAAAAAAAAGGGAAATTGGAGAGGCAACCAACTCGAGTATCAAGACATCAGATTTTACTTATATATTGATTGAATATTGATATACACGCACACCGGGGGAGGGAGAGACGCACACCACCAAGCCATATATACACGCCGCCAATCCTCCTTCAATTCGACCCATATATACCCTTTCCTTCACGCATAGACACCGCCGCACACTACAATCCGTCATCTCCAGTTTTCATATTTTTCCTTCGGCCAAAAATGCAACCATACCTCATCGCTACCATCATCATCATCATCTCTTGTGGCTGCTGAATTCTTAGGACGTGTTGTGACTGGGTTTAGAGCTATGAAAGGCTGAATTCACTGTGTTCTTTGGGATTGAATCCAATGGCTTGAGTTTGAGAGCTACAAAGCGGAGTTTAATTCTAGTCCTTAGTTTAGACTATTTTGTTGATGATTTCTGGTTTGAAGTTTGTTATATTTGGTTTAAAGCTAGGAAATGCTAGTTGTAATTCTTGGTTTGGATTGGAATTGTTGAGATTTGGATTGGTATTTATAAGTTTGAGTACTTGGTTTATACATATATTTATGTTTATGCCTTTATTAATTCATTGTTAGTATGATTTTTATGCGAGTTGTATAGAGATTATGCTTGAAGTGAATTTAACAAGTAATTAATGTTCTAGTTGAGTATTAATTTAAAAGGAATAACTAAACCAGTCCTAATTACTTAAGTTGCTCCCATATCATTAAACAAGCTAGGATAGTCATTGATTTATTCCCCAAGAGCATTCTCATTATTGATTTCTTCCAATTCAAATTTGTTTGTTTTTCATTCTCTCTTTATTAAAAATATAAAAAAAAGTAGTTTAGATTTATTTATTTATTTTCATAATCAATTTTATAAAAAATCAAATCCCTTTTCAAACTCCTCCTTTTCAATTCTTTTGTTTCTTAGTTAACTTAGAAATTAATAAAAAGATCCTCAAAAGATACGACTCGAGTTGTGCTTTATTGCATAATTTGGTCCCAAGATGAGTATAAAGATTCAAATTATAACTTTTGTATTAAGTACCGAAAATTAAATAGTATCTAATAAACTGTACTACAACCTAGGTTAGGACCAGGTGATGGGTTGAATATTTCAGCATAGTGCCCATCCTGATCATGGCAAGACACAAACTGGCTATCTTTCATTAATACTACGATTCTAGACTTGACCATATGAAGTGCATGATGAAAGTCTCATGAACAGAGGTTTTCTTTCTTACGTCCCATAAAACAACTCGTAAATTCTCTTCCAAATTATTGTAATTGCAGAAAGGGGGGCGTTGGCATCATTTAGTTGATAGTTGAAAGCTTCTTCCAGTTTTAGAAGCCCTTCTCCCTCTTCGTTCAACCACCCCTCACTCGTTTCATTAAATCCTAATAATCTGACACGGACTAGTAACCACTTCAATTAATCTGAAATACTAGGAAGAGGTCAAGATACGCTCCCCCAGAATGCACGATAGGGCTTAGGCTCTCTATTTCTGATGATCCCGACAAGGATCTATCGTCTCACATGCTAATTTCTAATACACAAGAATGATATTTACCAGAAAGTTATAATTGTGAGGGAAATTAAAGTAGTTTCCGGCTTGAATCAGTCATGATTAAGACAAGTTATAAAGTTGCTGATGAGCGCAGACGATGTGAATGGCACACAGACAGACACACACATATATATCATACATGTCATTTCTTCAATTGAAGAAAACTACAATTTTGTTTCCTAAGCAAGCTTCAACGTTGTCATAATTGACCCAGACTTGGAGTCGTTTAGTCAGAAAGAATAGAAAAAGATGAAGATTCGTTACGTTGCCCCAAAAATACACGATGGGGCATAACGTAACCTCTCAATTTAAGAGTGACCCTAACAGTTACCGACAATAATGTTCAGTGCACAATATTAGGGGGTGAACAGCAATAATATGAGATTACAAGTGGAATCAAATTTACAACCTTCCACTTACAGGATCTTTCGTACCATAAGGTTACAAAGGCTCAGCATCTACGTACGTTTTTGCATTAAAATTGAGTTTTATTTACGATCAGTTATGATTAATCAGGATAATAATTCATTGAATTGAATTAATCTACTAAAACACGAATTTGTGGTTTTGAACTTGCCAAAGTCTCCTATGTACGTACCAAGAATTATATAATTACAGGGTTCATTAAAAAAAAAGGTGACTTGCATATTGGGTTGAACATGCGAACAGGGGAGTCTTAAAAAGATGGTGCTCTTCTGATTTTTAATAGAAGACATAATTAAAGAGTCGATATTAGCCTTATATATGAGATTTATTTCACACGTGTTAAAAAACAACTGAGGGAGAGGCGCATACTAAAATCACTTCAAGTGAAAAAAAATTATCTTCATTCATTCCTTCAGTTATCAATTTAGCAGACAAAGTTTAATTTTTATCAATTAAATTGCTAAATTCTGATACGAGTAACTAAATTATGAGGGTAAAAAATTAGTTAAAATTGGTTTAAAGCAATAAATGTGAAAAAATTTATTTCGATTTTGAAAAAATATTCATACTTATGGAGAGAGGGGGTGAATGAGCCGAAAAGAGAGGCGTGTGAGAGATAATGAACTCAATGATATAATTAATGAGGGAAAAATTACAAAAATGATTAAAATTTCAAACACTTTTATGCTTCGTTTGGATGGGGGAAAAAATAGGAGGAGAGAAAATTAAGAGTAGAAAAAATATTATCACTCTCTTGTTTAGATGGAGGAGAGAAGAAAAAGAATAAAGATGTTAATGACTAAAATACTCTAATCTCTATGTCAAAACATATTATGTTTAAAATCACTCCCAAAATCTATATCTTATAATTAATTTTTTGTGATTAAAATATCACAGTTTTAAGGCTTATAAAAATCTCAATCAACAATGTACACATTTTTGTAGTTAAAAAAAAATAACAATGTAGTATATACTATATGCATGAATGGTAAAAATAGCTATAAGGACGAGGGCGACAACTACCACTGGGCCAACCACACCTATCCTCTCACTGAATATCTTACCCTTTTCTCATTATGTTTCCTTAGTTGTGTTGTAAATTGATGTTATGTTCTAAAATGCCCGTAGTACTATAATATTCACTCATTTAATGAATTGCCAGGTCGACAGCCGGAAGGCGTATAGTGGAAGTTTTTAGTAATTAGAATTAAAATGAAGTTGAGATTCAATTATTAAAAATAATATTAACTCTAAATTTTAATAGAGTTAATAAAATTTAATATTTTTCTCAATTTTAATAAAACAGTTGGGAGTGACTGTTTGATTTTTCAAGAAGATAAATGTAGACCTGGTCATTTTTCCTCCATAGGACCTGAAGAATTCTCCCTAGTGCCCTGATACATTAGAAAGCGATGAAGGTTCCTTTCCCATAATACAAGGTGACATGTCTATATCTCTGATCTGACAGCCATAAGTATTCAAAACAATGCACGCGCTTTGGCATCCAAATAAATGCCCATTCAAGGAAATCTCAGGGAATTAATCTAATCAACTAAATTTGCCAAACAGTTAGACCAATTCTAAGTCATTTTCGTTCCATACAAACTCATGCTTCCTTCACCATAATCTAAATGACTAATTTTTTTCCCCTTACATTGAGAGGATCCAAGTCCTTGTTCCCGAGGTTTCACCACAAATTGTGGAAGTGAGTGAAACAGAGGTGGCTAGTTTATCCCGTCCCTTTCTGTTTGCTGTCAAATGTTGTTATTTGGATATGGTAGTGTGTGTGTGTGTGCTGAGTTGAATATTAATAAAAATCCTTGTTTAAAAATTTAATTGGCTAAAAGGGCCTAAATTTGAGAAAGTGCAACTACAATTTGTGAGTGCAACATATCTTCCGTTGTGTACAACATATCATTAATGATGTGCAACAATCATCAATATGGAAGTCATTTGCACACAACAGAAAATATGTTGCATTCACCGATCATGGTTGCATGTGCTCAAATTTAGATCCTGTTAACTAATTAAATTTTCAAACAGGATTTTTTACCAAATTTTCCATAATACGTTTGCAATTCCCGCCAATTGCATATATATTTTTGATAGGAGATCATGATCATGACCTTGGTGTGGATGTTATTTTCTCAGATATATTCATCGTAAAGAATAAACACTGCACGATTGTCTCAGTGAAGCCGACCAAGATCTGAAAACTGAGCCACAACCAAACAAACAGTGGGGCATATGGTCAATGGCCGGTGATCCCCAAGAATAAAGTTAATATGTATGAAATGAATCTCTTTAAACAATTAAAAAAAGTAAGAAATCAAACACTTATCAATCCTCTATTCTGGGTGTGACTAGAATCTATGACCCTTTACAAACACAGTATAATGATACAGTAGAGTAGTAGCTTGTTGTGAAAGAGAAAACTTGCCGGGAGGATCATGCTGATTGTAATGGAGATTCATGATTGCTAAATAATACTGAAGTTGACGATGATCTTATGAACTATATGAAGATACAGGTAGACCCGAAAATGAGATGAGATTGAAATGTATAGAATGCATATATAAACAAATATATAGGTATAGGTGCATGAATGGTGGACAGCTATGAACAGTATGAAAGCGCGTGGGAGAAGGCAGATTCGGGGAAGGGATCTACCTTTCCAATGCTAAGGTTGCTTGATGCTCCGTGCTTCCCTTTTAAAGTGGACTATATTATCAACTGTGCCTTCACCATTTGAAATGAGAACCAAAGATACGGACAAGAGAGGAATCATTCGGTGAGTAGCTTTATTCCTAGGGGTCCACCAAATGAATGCGATAAAGTTTTGATTGACCGACCCATATTTTTGGCTCTGATTTTGTAGGGATTATTTAACAAAAAAAATAAAGAAATAAAAAACAAAAAGAAAGAAGAGAAACCCAAAAAAAAAAAAATCAGTTAATTTTTATGGGTAAGACCAGCCCATATTGTTACTGAATCATCGAAGATTTGCATTATCAGTTACAGTCTGTTGTATATTAGGTGCTAAAATTGGGTTTGATTACACTGTACGTGGAGACATGCTTAAATGTATGAACCAACTTCAACATGCTAAGGTGATTTAGGCGTTATAAGTAAATTCGCAAAGCAATGTTCATAAATAAATATTGATGATAGGAACAGAGAGGCAGAGACAAAATAGATATATGATAACGAAGGATTTTGAGAAGTAGATTGCTAAGTTATACGCATACAAATACATATATATAGGTTGGTGGTAGCGGCGGCCAAGGTAGCTTAATGGAAGGTTCGAATAACATTGTGAAAACTCGTGGTGAAGAAAGATGAATGTGAATAGCCTTTATATAAGGCTGCTTCTTGTTCTGTTTCTCTCTGTTTATATACTCAAAGGACACAACAAGAGTAAGCATATTAATAAAACTTTGTCATTGCAAGTGTATAAGCAAATGTACTTTCACGTTAACATTTGCTGTTTCATTTAATAAGTTATTTTATTTGACCCTTCAACTTATAGTGAACTACTATACAATGCTACATTCTCTCTGTTTATATACTCAAAGGACACAACAAGAGTAAGCATATTAATAAAAATTTGTCATTGCAAGTGTGTGAGCAAATGTACTCTCACGTTAACATTTGCTGTTTCATTTAATAAGTTATTTTATTTGACCCTTCAACTTATAGTGAACTACTATACAATGCTACATTCTCTCTGTTTATATACTCAAAGGACACAACAACAGTAAGCATATTAATAAAAATTTGTCATTGCAAGTGTGTGAGCAAATGTACTCTCACGTTAACATTTGCTGTTTCATTTAATAAGTTATTTTATTTGACCCTTCAACTTATAGTGAACTACTATACAACGCTACATTATAAGTCCAATCATTGAACTAGACGACCACGTAGAGAAAGGCAAAAGAAAATTATCTATATTTAACTAGAATATGGTCTTATACCTTGGCAGATCTGCTGGGTTAAAGAGGAAACTAAGAAAAAAGAACGAGATATCGGACAATTATTGATCCGGTCATTATTTTTTTACCAATTTTTCATTGTAACTAATGTGCTTTTACATCTTTTGATTATTTTTTTGTGATTAAAATATCACAGTTTGACAGGCTTATAAAAATATCAGTCTTAATTAACAATGCATGTCAATGTAATATGCTGGCTCTGTGTGTGTATGCATGAATGATAAAATAGTTAAAAGAAAGAGGGTGACCTGATAAGTAATTCCCGTTTAAATCCAACAATTGAAGGTGGTGGAAAGGGAGAAAAGAAGAAGCATTTAGTGACCATTTGATGTGTCTCATCTCTTTGGCTCTTGTATTCTTCAGAAGAAGGCTTATGACTCCATGAGTGGAGTTGTCACACTGTACAGACTCCCAAGTGCAGCTATAAGAGAAGGTTTGATTATTCCAAGAAGGAAGATAAAAACCATTTGGATAATTAAGAGCTTCTTTCAATTTCAGAAGAGCTTCTCTTTCTTCTTTCAAGCACCCCCAAGCGCCTCCATTAAAATAGAAATATGAATATGATTATGGCCATCACCGACCACACCTCTTCTCTCACTAAATGCCCCATTTTTCGCCATATGCTTCCCCAATGCATGTCTTCAACTGCGTGCTGTTCATATATAGATATAAAGGAAGTATGTAAGGAGACTGTTTTGCCCTTTCTTTGCCTGAGAGACTCAAGTTGGGCATTATGTTCCAAAACTCAAATGGTCTTATTTGTGGAGAAATGGAAGAGAGGCAAAATAGAAAGCTCCACTTCATATCTGACATAGACTTGCTCGTTTGGTCAGAAAAATCAGAAGAAAAAAAAGGTTAACATATTCCTTCCCCGAAACACATGATTATATTGGACTTGAACAGTTGCCAACAATGTGCACCACACAAGTTGTTATATTCCTATCATTGTTATGCACAATCAATGCGTTTGCTTTGGCATTTTGATCTGCAACGCATCATGGGGGATCTTAAGGAGTGTGCATGACTTGCAATAATTTCAATTGCAAGGATTTATTTGAAAATCAGTATATAGCCGGACTAAATGATCAGTTCTTCCCCCCAAAAAACAAAAATCGCAATCAAAGTTCCACAAACTATCAATATTCGTTTAAGCTGACGAATTAGAAAAAGGTAAAAATTCCCTCCCCAGAAAGCACGATAGGGCTTATATAAGCTCTCGTTTTCTGATGCTGACGACAAGCTTTGTGTTCTTATCATGACTAATAAAAGTTAGTGCATGTGCTTTAACTTCTGCACAAATGGCTAAGTACCTGTACACATTCACACTAATTTCTAATCAAACCTATCAGTAATTTCTAATCATAAAGTTAAAATGAGACAAGTTGTGAGAGGAATTTAATTAATGTAGTTCCTTGTTGAACGAGTCACGAATCTACCCTGCAACTCCTATCCTACATCCCAAGTCTCGGATGGCTAAGTATCCGTACACATATCTCAGTGCATGCGCTTTTGACATTTCTGCACAATCAAACAAACTATGCACCCATCCATCAAAGGGAACCTAGAAAGCCAGACTGTATCGTAGACTGAGATTGCTGTGCAGCAAGTAAATTATACATCTAAACTCTAGAGTTTTCTATACGTTTATCTGTGTTTAGCACTAAAATTGAGTCTTAGTCAATCAGTTATGGTTAATTATTAGGATAATAACTCATTGAATTAATCTAAACAGGATTGGCGGTTTTGAATTTGATTGGTCAAAGACTCCTATGCACCAAGAATAGTACAACAACAAAAGTTCGCGAAAATAGATGACTGATATGTGAGGTCAAACATGCAAACGGCTAGCCAAATAAAAAATTATGTCCACTCAATTTTTTTTTGTCTTGTTCATTGGTTTTGGACTCTGTTTATTCTTGATTTTATAGTTTAATCATGGACCGTGCAGCAAAAGTTGTTGTAACGTATCTTTAAACATTTTAGTTGTCATCACATTTTATGCGAGCCTGTACATGCTTAAAGATTTGAAAGAATTGCATTATTTTTTGAAGAATCGTCTCTCATTTTTTTTTTATTCTCTCCCAAAATGGGAATAACACAAGTAAGGGGAAGAACAGCAAGATATAAGAGCAGCACAGAGTTGATAAAAAATATTGTGGGACTCAACATAGTAATAATTAAAAAAAAATAGCAGCACAGAGCTGCGCAACTGAAATTAAGAAAATGAAAAAAAAAAAAGGGACAGAACAATGCACGTATTAGGAATTGATCTAAAGAGAAATTAAGAAACCAGTAAGAGTTCGTAAAAGCAAATTAAAAACAAAGAGATTTTGATGATGACTTGTGATCTCACCCTCCCTAACAGAAGAAGCATCATTGGAGGGATACCCCGTTGGTGGTGAATGTGAAATCACCGGTAAACATAACATCACTAATTAGGATTGTTAATCTCATGCATCTATAGTTAATGGTCAGATATAGGGCAAACTGTGAAGAAGCTTGAAGGAATCATCACTTAAACTGCGTTTGGCAACATAGTATTCTCATCACAAACTGTATATGGTATGCTTATAATAGTAAACATAACAGGAGGTTCCTGTGGATGGTAGTAATTCATGGTTAAAAAATATTGAAGTTAAGTTGATTATCTTATGAACGATAGGAACAGAGAGGCAAAGACGAAATAGAGATAATAATAAAGGATTTTGAGAAAGAGATTGCTGAGCTGTGCACACACATGAGAAGTAATGATTCGAATATTCCAATTAAGTTTCCTTTTTGATCCTGAGAAGACTTGAAACCAGCAATCTGTTGGTTATTGTAATTCTAGAAAAGATCACCAGGCCATCTATTACATGATCAAAATCTTATGAACCATAATTAAAACTTTTGTCTTTTTTGCCACCACTCATACAAATAACTTGTTATATCTCTCTCTAATATGAGTAGTTTGTAATTGCAAATGTAAGGGTTCAAATGAAGAACTATAATGACACCTATAAAAAATACTGCAAATGCTCCGACAAAACTCCATAAGAAAGCATCTTGAAAATCATCTGCTTCCAAATGATGAGGTTGCCTATTTCTCCGTGCTATTGAGCAATTTTGCTGCAAAGGGGGACCATAGAGAAAAGGGTTTCCTTCATAACTGGCAGAATCAAAAGTTGCAAATTGATTTTTCATGTCAGGTGTTGTTCCAGATAGATTATTATGAGCCACTGAGAAGAAAGACAAGGAGTACAACTGAGTTAATTGTGTAGGAATGTGACCTGATAATTTGTTGTGTGAAAGATCAAGGCTTTCTATCTGCTTGAGGTTTGAAAACGTATCTGGAATACGCCCTTTTAATTGATTGTTTGACAAATTCAATGCATGGATAGTGCCTAAGTATCCAATTTGTGAGGGAATCTCACCTATCAATTGATTATCTGAGATATCCAACCCAGACATCAAATTTAAAATGCTTCCTTTGTAAGATTCACACCTGCTTTTTGTTCTAAAATCTACTTCTTGGTCCTCATACAATATATCATTTTGTTTTTCTTCTAGTATAAAAACTTCACCGGTCAAAGGGTTAAATGAATAAGTTGATGATCTTGTAGTCCATGACACAATAAAATATCCTATTTCAATTTCCCTTGGTGAATCTATCTTCCCAAATGTGATGTTATTCAAGCAATATGGTATGCCTCCGGAAAGCTTATTTTCAGAAAGATCTAATAAGCTTATATTCTTGAGCTTGCATAAATGCACAGGAATAGAGCCTTCAAGTTTGTTTCCCTTTAACATGAGGACCCTTAAACTCAAAAATGAGCTAATCAATCTTGGAATTTGACCAGAAAAATTGTTATTTGCCAAATCCAAAATCAACAGTGAGGGGGAATTAGCCAAAGGTAGAGGTCCCATGAAATGGTTGCCCTGCAAATGCAAATACTTCAATGATGGCATATTTGGACAACTTGGCAAAGAGCCATTGAATTTATTGTAAGAAAGGTCTAGATATGTAAGTTCAATCAAGTTCCAAAAGCTTTTTGGCAGTGGACCAGCTAAAGAATTCTTTGACAATATGAGGTAGCTCAAATGTTGAAAATTTCTGATCCAGCTAGGCATTTCACCAAATAATTGGTTGGCACTTATATCCAACATTCTTAATTCAGTACTATTCATGATCCCACCTTCTAGCTTTCCTCTGAAGTTATTGTTGTTGAGATCCAAAAACAACAAATATGTGAAATTTGATCCTATGGGCAAACACGGGCCACTCAGGTTGTTGTTTGACAACTTCAAAAATCCCAACTCATTGTTACCCTCCCCAAATTTTTGGGGCAAATAACCAGATAAATTATTATTTGACAAGTCAAGATCATTCAATTGTCTCATTTCACCTATTGAAGCTGGAAATCGACCTCGCAATGAAGTTGAAGACATGTCAAGAGAGATCAAGTTGGGAAAATTGAAGCCAATATGAGGAGGTATTTCATCTCTAATGGGGTTAGAGGAAATATCAAATGATTCCATGTGAAGCAATTTTGAGGTGGAATTAAGTTGAAAGGGACCGGTGAACAAGTTGTGCGTCAGACTTAAATAATTTAATCTCGTGTTGTTTGTTAAAAGCCATGAAGGGAAAGTTCCTGAAATGTTCAAGTGACTAAGTTCTAGGAATCGCAAGTCATATTGATAAAGAAGAAAGGTAGGCATTGTTTTCTTGCTGGTTTCATTCAGAGTGCAGTTGCGGATTGCAAAAGACCTCAATTGGAAGGAAGGGGTAAATGGGGGATTCTCAATTTCAAGACTGAGATTGGTGTTAAAGCATATAATTCTGAATATTTTGAGGTTGGAGTGGTTGGCAAGCAAAGACAGTGAAAATGATCCACTGAAATTGTCGTCAGAAAGAGTAATTGCTATTAGGGATCTCAAAGAATGAAAGAGTAAGGAAGGAAAGGTTCCTTCAAAACGATTTTGTGGAAGATGAAGTGTACGTAGAGACATCAAATTGCTAAGGCATGCAGGGAGTTGACCCTCCAGTTCATTGAAGGAAAGATCCAATAATGCAAGATTCTTCATATTGCAAAGGCCTCCTACAACATAGTGTTTTTCTTTATTAAATTTATTTAATCAGTCCATCAATATAAAGAAAATTTATAAAACTTAAAATAACAGCTTAATACTTTGCCGGCCAAAAAAAAAAAGGTTAATCCTTTAAACTTTAAGATTCGACGATATTTTTTCAAAAATTGGTTTCTGTGGTCTAAATTAATTTGCGAGCATGTTCGGCTTAACAAATGTATTTAAATTAATATTGGGCCCCAGAAAATAGCCCGAACATTGAGCCCAAGAATATAAGTAAACTAATAGGGTATATTATCACTAAGTGTTAAAATTAAATAAATAAGTATAGATAATGTATAAAGAAAAAGAAGAATAAAATCATTTTCTTTTATTAGTTTTATTTAGCCAGCGCCTGAAAGCGAAACTCATATTACTTGTTGTGCCAATACAGCTCGATCTCATCATTATTTTGTCAACTGTTATCTGCTTTGACACCCCCCCTTTTTTTTGGAGATGAATGCTTTGACCCCATTTTAAGCCACCAGTTTCATGAATACATCATGCGATAGATTTTAAGTAAAATTTTTTCTCAAGAAATTTGATGTTATTGGTGGAATACTCAATTAACGAATTATGTTTATTTTACTGCAGAAGGTATAAAATATGATTCGTACCTTGTTGTGGCAATGATCCAGTCAGGTTGTTTTCGCCTAATGTCAATGCGGTGATGGAAGTAAGGGACATGATAGATTCTGGAATACTGCCCTCCAAGAAATTCGAGCCAAGCGCCAGCTCCTTTAAATGGCGTGAATGATAAAGATCTGTCAAATGCCAATTGGATGTGTGCAGATTAAGTAAGTGCCACCTGATATATCCAGGCACATACATGGGGCATAAGTAGCAAAAGCCATTTGGATGGATCATTTATTTATATAAAATGTTTTAACGAATTGTCCCACTATTAGTTTTAGTCTTTATGTATTGTTAAACTTTGTTGATCTCGTATCTGCCAAGTAAGAAAACTTCATTTTATCTGTCAAGTTTGACAAACCATCATTCAATTCTCCAAAAAAAAGACACACAAAATCTTCCGCTGAGGTGACTATATATCATAAGGTAAATACTACCTCCCGTACTTAATAGTTTGAGTCTTAATTTAGTTTTAAATATAACATCTTAACTCATTTTGTTTCTTATATTTAATATTTTTTTAAAGTAGTCCTTATAATAGTTGCACATGTAAAAAATTCTATAACTGGTAGTTCTCGCTAATACACATAATTAGCCAAGGTATTCGAGGAAAAACAACATATATTTATTACAAATAACTAACTTAACTTATTTTTTTAATCTACTTAAATTAATCAACTAGCTCTTATATTAAGGACCAGAGGTAGTATATGAGTAAATTAGTTAACCTAAGACTTCCCAACAAAATCAAGAAAAAAAATTAGAAACTTTCATATATTTAATGGAGGAAAACTTTGTCTATATATTCCTTTTAGCATTTTTCTTAAAATGATGGCCCGGTAATCTTTTTTCTAAAAATAGATATACTTTTGATGCACGTTTCAGTAACTACATATGTCCCTCAAAATATGCTATAATATAGAAGACAAAGATTTAGCACCGAAATATGGAAATTCTGTGAGCATATTCTCTTCTAAATCCAACACTTCCAAGTTCACCAGCCTGATGTCGCCAAACAGCCCTGTCCCACAAACAGCATGTGATCAGTTACTGTGAATGTTAGTGGGTATAAAGAATTATAAAAAAAAATTCATATAATTAATATCATCATCCTCTTCATAATTTAACATGAAGTGGAAGTTTGATAATGTAGTTTTTATTAAGCTTGTTTTGGGCCCCTCCATATATCCAAGAAAATATCTTGCTTAGTAATTTATTTTTTAAAAAATATTTACAACACGAATCAAAACGTTTAGTATCTCAAACATTTTTTAAAATATCTTACTTGATTATATTTTTAAAAAATGAGTAATAAAACTTTTGGTACTCAAATTTAATGTCTCCGTTATCAATTTGGTCTGTGAAGTTTAATTTTTATCAATCAAGTTCCTATAGTTTCATACGCAACTTTACTCCCTCTGATGCTATCTACAAGATATAAATGATTAAATTATGTAGATTACATAGTTTGTTGAAATTGCTTAAAGGCAATAAATATGTAAAAATGTATTTTTTTTTCTAAAAATAATAAAAATGGTGAATGAGTGAGAAATTGAGTAAGAAAAAGATAAGTATGAGAGAGAATAAATGAAGTGATATAACATATAATTATTGGGAGAAAATATAAAAAATTGGTTCAAATTTCATAAATAAAGCGAAGTGAGAGTTATCATCCTTGAATTAATGGTTAGAGATGGCACATGTGCGTTTAGGATTATATATCTTCAAACCATAATGACTAATTTTGTATGATTACGAAACTTTAGGCACTTGATTTATAAAAATTAATTAAATTTCGTGGACCAAATCAATAAGTAAAGCAAATTTGAGGGACGGAAAGTTTCATCATTCCAATAAAAAATTATCCACAAATATTTAGCTAGAACTAGAATGGACTCTTACCCAGGCAAATCAGTGGGCTAAAAGAGGAAACGGACGAAAAAGAACTAGATAAGAGGCAATGAATGATATGATCATAATAATTTTTAAATAATTTTTTACCATAACTGATGTGCTTTTACATCTTCAAAAATCACAGCTCGAAATGCTTATAAAAATGTCGGTCTTAAATAACAATGTATGGTGTCTATGTACTCTGTGTGTGTGTGTGTGTGCATGAATGATAGAATAGTTAAAAGAAAGAGGGTGACCTGACAAGTAGTTCCCTTTCAAATACAGCTCTTGAAGCTGGATGAAGGGGAGAAAAGAAGAAGCATTGAGTGACCATTTGATGTGTCCCAACTCATAAGGTCTTGTATTTTTCAGATGAAGGCTTATGACTCTATGAGTGGAGTTGTCACACTCTACAGCCTCCCAAGTGCAGCAATCTGCAGAGAAGGTTTGGTTATTCCAAGAAGGAAGAGAGGAGCCATTTGGATAATTGAAAGCTTCTTTCAATTTCAAAAGAGCTTCTCTCTCTTCTTTCAAGCACCCCTCACTCTCTGCATGAAACGCTAGTAGTAATATGAATATGGTTATGGCCCTCCCCCACCAGACATCTTCTCTCACAGAATACCCCATTTTTCAGTATATGCTTCCTTGTTTGCCTACGTCTTCCATTACGTCCTCTCTATCTCTATATATATAGGCCAGAAGGAGGTTCAAGTTGCTCACTAGTTGTCTTTAATTTGGCGAGAAAGCACTCAGACTCAGAAAAACGTAACGATCGAGTCGGGCAGTAACCGAAAAAACACGACTGTAGTGCCGGGGGGGGGGGAATACAGTCAATGGTCGGTGATCCCCAAGACTTGTAAAGGTTAAAATTAATATACATTTATAAAATGAATGTCATGGAATAATTAAACAAATAAATCTGATCTATTATAAATCTGAAATATCTGATGAATTATTTAAACAACGTTGAGACAAATTAAAGCACAATTTTAGTGGAAAATATTTAGCCAACCCATAGTGCATGGCCTCATGTAGGCAATAATGGTTTGTCCTTGTACGGCCTGAGGGTCAGGAATTAACCACAATCAACTTTGAAGCGGTCGAACATACAAACAGGGGAATCGCAGTAAGATAATAAAAAAAGAAAGAAAGAAAGAAAAGAAAGATGCATATCGAAACCACTTCAAATAAAAAGAAATTATTTCCATTTATTGCTTCAGTTATCAATTTAGTGTATGAAGTTTAATTTCTATCAATTAAATTTTTTAATTCTGTATATAAGATATCAATAACTAGGAAATGCATACTCATGTGTGGTTCTATTTATAAGTTAAAAAGAAAAGATTTCATTTTATTTTATTTATAAGTAACATCATTAAATTCTTTACATGAATATATAATTTTATTTCTTGGAAATTATGTGTGTATATAGATATAAATGAGTAAAATTAGAAAATTAAATCCCAAAATAATCTGACGTGGACTAATAACCAGTTTAATTAATCTGAAAAACTAGGAAGAGGTCAAGATATGCCCTCCCAAAGTGCACGACAGGGCTTAGGCTCTCTATTTCTGATTATCCCGGGCCTCACATGCTAATTTCTAATCAACAAGAATGACATTTACCAGAAAGTCGTAATTGTGAGAGGAATTTAAAGTAGTTTCCGTGTTGAATCAGTCATGATTAAGACAAGTTATAGAGTTGCTGATGAGCTCAGACGATGCGAATGTCATTTCTTCAATTGAAGAAAACTACAATTTTGCTTCATAAGCAAGTTGAACGTGCGAACAGGGGAGTCTTAAAAAGATTCTGGTCCTTATTATTATTTTTTTTTACCAGCAATACTTTTCTGGTCCTTAATAGAAACCGTAATTAAAGAGTTAATATTAGCCTTATATGTGAGATTTATTTCACATGTGATAAAAAACAACAGAGGGAGAGACGCATACCAAAACCACTTCAAATTTTAAAAAAAAAAGTCATCTTCCTTCAGTTATCAATTTAGTAGACAAAGTCTAATTTTTATCAATTAAATTTCTAAATTCTGATACGAATAACTAAAATATGAGGGTAAAAATTTAGTTAAAATTGGTTTAAAATAATAAATGTGTAAAAAATTTATTTTGATTTTGGAAAAATATTCATACTTATGGAGAGATGGGGTGAATGAGCAGAAAAAAGAGGTGTGTGAGAGATCATGAACGCAATAATATAATTAATGAGGGAAAACATTACAAAAATGATTAAAATTTCAAACATCTTTATGCCGTGTTTGGATGGAAAAAAAAATAGGAGGAGAGAAAGTTAAGGGAAGGAAAAATATTACCACCTCCCTTGTTTAGATGGAGGAGAGGAAAAAAAAAAGAATAAATACGTTAATGACTAAAATACTCTGATCTCTCTAGCAAAATATATGATGTCCAAAATCACTCCCAAAATCTATATCTTCTAATTAATGTTTTTGTGATTAAAATATCACAGTTTTAACGATTTAAAAATCTTAAGCAACAATGTATATATTTTTGCAGTTTAAAAAAATTAACAATGTGTGCGTTATATGCATGAATGATAAAATTAACACGTGACGAATCAAGATTCGAATTCCTGTTGGGAGAAGTACTCACATTTAATGCCTGATAGTACCTCGAATAAAATTACCTTCAATAGAAGGATATCTACATGCTTTATGCTTTAGGGGAAAAAAAGATAAAATAGTTATAAGGAGGAGGGTGACAACTGCCACCGGGCCCACCGCACCGATCCTCTCATTGAATATTTTACTCATTTCTCATTATGCTTCCTCAATTGTGTTGTAAATTGATTTTATGTTCTAAAATGCCCTTAGTGCTACGCTATTTACTCATTTAACGAAATTGCCAATTCGACAGCTGGAAGGCGTACGGTGGAAGTTTTTTAATTTGTCCCATGTTTAATGAATAAACGTGTTTTTAGCCAACACATGCTACTGTCTCCTCTTACGCATCACCTCGTATTTGGAATTTACAAGTTTGTTTGAATTGTTATCCGCACATATTAAACATGAGTAAAATTATAAAGTCATTAAAAAATGAGATTTTAATTTTTAAAATTTGATCCTATTTTAATTTTGATCTTTTAAATTTGACTTTATTTTGATTTTGGTTCTTAAAATTCAAAACCAATAATTTTAGTTCATGAAATTTAACTTCATTTTGATCAGCCTAAATAATTTAGGTCTCTAAAATAAGAATCAAATTTTATGAACCAAAACCATTGATTTTAAGACTCAGGAATCAAAATCAAAATGAGATCAAATCTTATGAACTAAAACTACTAGTTTCAAATTTTAGGAAAGAAAGTCAAAATGAAGTCGAATGTCAAGAATTAAAGATGATATTAACTCTAAATTTTAATAGAGTTAATGACATTTAATATTTTTCTTAATTGCAATAAAACAGTTAGGAGTGACTATATGATTTTTCAAGAAAATGAAAAATCTCTTTTTGGTGGAATTTTTTAAGGGTGTTGTTGGAAACATGTTTGTGGAAAAAAATTTAATTGTATGATATAAATAGCCTAATAACAACATAATCTAATATTCTAATTAGAGAAACGGTTAGTTGTGCGGCTGGATATAAAATAAAAAGATATAACATTGAATTTCTTGATATATTTATTTAAGTTGTTTAAATTCGAATAAATAACTCATTTTTTCTTATTTAATGAAATTATTTTACATTTCAGTCTTATAACTAAAATATTTGAAGATTTAATATTTAAAAATGTATTATTATCTTTATAAGAAAAATATTTATTATTTATTTTACATTTTAGATTTAAAATGAAATGATATAACTTCTATAATTCCGAAAATCATGTCATTTTGGCAAAATGAAATTTTTGCAAAATTTTTGGAAGATGCTATTGGGAAGGTGTTCATGGAGAAAAATTTAATTATATGATATAAATAGCCTAATAACAATATAATCTAATATTTCTAATTTAACTTTTAATACTTTAATAGAAGAGCCCGTTAGTTGAGTAACTAGACACGTGTTGATAGAAAAGTTGCTGCATATTCTACTTTTATGAGAACATATTCATATGATATAAATAGCCTGATAACAAAATAAACTAGTATTTCTAATTTTTACTATTTTAACGGAACACATTGTTAGTTATATGGCTGGACACGTGTTGACAAAATGGCTGCTAACTACTCTATTTATATATATATATTTATTTATATCTCTATCTATATTGATGGTTGATGATAAATGTAGCCCAGGTCACTTTTCCTCCATTTATAGGATCTGAAGAATTCTCCCCCGCGCCCCGATATAATAGAAAGCGATAAAGGCTCCTTTGGCCCATAATACACGGTGACATGTCTATATCTCTGATCTGACAGCTATAACTATTCAAAACAATTCTCGCGGTTTGGCATCCAAATGAATGCCCATTCAAGGAAATCTCAGGGAATTAATCTAATCAACTAAGTTTGCCAAACAGTTATACCAATTCTAAGTCATGTTCGTTCCATACAAAATCATGCTTTCTTCACCATAATCCAAATGACTAATTTTGTTTTCCACTGAGGGGATCCAAGTCCTTGCTTCCGAGTTGCATATTAATAATACAAGAAAATTTTGGTTAAAAGTCGTCATTTAAAAATTTAATTAGCTAAAAAGAATATAAATTTGAGTGAGTACAATATATCATCAATAATGTGTAACAATCATCAATACGAAAATCACTTGTATACAACAAAAGATATGTTATACTCATGGATCATATTTACACGTATTCAAATTTAGGTCATTTTAGCTAATTAAATTTTCTAACATGGATCTTTCACCAAATTTCCCATAATATAATTGCTATTCCCATCCATTGCATATATATTTTCGATAGGAGATCATGATTATGACATCCGTGTGGATCTTATTTTCAGACATATTCATCATAAAGAATAAACATAACACGATGGTCTCAGTAAAGCCAACCAAGACCTGAAAAATAAGTCACAACCAAGCAAACAGTGGGGCAATATAGTCAATGGCCGGTGATCCCCAAGAATAAAATTATTATGTATGAAATGAATCTCTTTAAACAATTAAAAAATGAGAATCAGACACTTATATATCAATCCTCTATTCTGGGTGTGATTAGAATTTATGACCCATAGGGACAACTCTGATCTATTATAAATCTGACATCTCATGTATTATTCAAACAAATCTGGGACAAAGCGCGGTTTTAGCAGAAAATATTTAACAAAACCATAGTATAGAGCAAAACCAAATGTAGCCGCAGATCATCAGAGCCTAAACTCTGTTGGATACGTAGTAAATTCTAGGAAATTGTAGGCATGAGGGATATATGCATATATAGTCTCAATCTCAATGGAGACGAAAATAAACAAAAGGAGAATAAACCAAGGGCTATAATTACCTGTAATTTTTTTGTAGATAATTTTAATGAAAGGGTCCCACATGGATCCTGGGCGAAGAATTTGCAGAAAGCCGACAAAGAAACAACAGAAAAGGATATCTATATTTGGCCAAAAACTCTCAGTTTTAGGTGGTATATTTGGTAAAGCAATGAGCCAGTTTTATCATAAAGCTAGAAATATGGCTCTAATATTCATTGATGATGTTAAGAATCGTTTGCTCAAGATAATTGATACCTGTTTTTAACTATATTTGCTTAATCAACGTTCACAACCTCTTTGGACTAGAAGTAAGCGATGGAATAATACATTTTTCATCAATAAAAGTTCTTGGCATTGGTTGATATGACTGGAATGAACCAACATTAGGTTTTGAAATATCAGTTAATAAATTGAATTTGTTTGCTAGTTTTGCATCGCTGATTAGTATTGTTAATCTCATATATGATAATAATTGTAGTTAATGGCTGGATACAGGGCAAACTGTGAAGTAGCTTGAAGAAACCACTTGAACTACGTACGTTTGGCAAGACAGTATTTTGATCACAAACAGTATATGATATACATATAACAGTAAACATAGCAGGAGGTTCTTGTGGGTGGTAGTAATTCATGGTTCATAAATACTGATAAAGTTAAGCTCATTATCTTCTAAACGATCGGAACAGAGAGGCAAAGACGAAATAGATGAATGTGAACAGCCTTTACAAGGCTGCTTCATGCTCTGCTCTGCTCCCTGTGTTTAAAAAAAAAAGAAGAAGAAAGATTGAAGACGATGATCAAAGACAACAAAGTTCATCTCATTAGGTGACCTTAGCTACGTAGACGCTTTATACATAGAGACTGGGGAAGCTAGATAACTAACTTGGAGAGATTAAAAAAATTAGTTAACTTAATTATTTGTAACAAATATGTGTCAACTTCTTTAAATTATCCATATTCAATAATATACATTGGAATTACCCATGAGTGGAAAGACCTTATAATCAATAGGGATATTTTGATAACACATTATAAATTTGGAGGATAAAGTGAATTGAAATATGAGTATTATATTTAGAACCCTAATTTACATTTGCTTTTCTGGTAAAAAATGTTAAATTTACTTTTGCGGTGCTAGTTTGCTGCATGTATCGCTACTACCTTAATGTACATTTCGGACTATAATTCTTCTCAAGGGAATACATATGAAAAGTGTCCATTGATATGAACTATCTAGATTTATCCCTTTTTCCATTTAGATAATTTTGGTATCATATATTTTGATAATTAGATTGTTAACACCATTTCTTTTTGGACCTGAAAGAGATTGTTTGTTCCTTATCCTTGAACTCTTGAGAAAAAGCGATGGGTTTGGTAATTTCATAACTCAAATTGAATTCAGTTCCAAGAATGTAAATATAATACTTATTGCAAAGAAATACGTCCCTTTACATAATTATTTTGAGGAGTACAAAAATTGTATGAGAAAAGATATGAAACCAAAAGGAGCTAATAAGAACAAAGCAATCAAAAACAGCAATCCAAGACGCAACAGCAGCAGAGAGCAGCACAACTGTGATGAAAAAAAGAAAAGGAGACAAAACAAAGTTAATATCAGGTAATGATCAATTGGAAAAGAAATGAAGATTCATTTAAAAAAAATTTGAAAACAGAGATATTTT
Organism: Neltuma alba; assembly: GCF_004799145.2. Classification (NCBI taxonomy): domain Eukaryota; kingdom Viridiplantae; phylum Streptophyta; class Magnoliopsida; order Fabales; family Fabaceae; genus Neltuma; species Neltuma alba. The sequence goes on along the minus strand of NW_021637583.1, from coordinate 147,790 downwards.
GGGAACTCACCATCCCTCCCAAAAACCATCACCCCTACTCGTGGTCTGTTGCGGAACACTCTGTTTTGGATCCCAAGAAACATTATCCTTGGAAGGATACCCCATTGGCGGGGGAGCACTCACAGTCGGCGGCAACGGATATGCCATCATCGGTGAAGGATATGACCCTACAAATTCATCATATAACATATATAATCTTATTAATTAATAATGTTAATCCCATTCACAAACACAATATAATGATATAGCACCGTGGTAGCTTGTTGTGAAAGAGAAAACTTACCCGGAGGATCTTGCTGATTGTAATGATGATTCATGGTTGCTAAATAATATTGAAGTGCGATGATCTTATGAACTATATGAAGATACAGGCAGACCTGAAAATAAGTTGAGATTGAGATGCTATATAGAATGCACACACACATAAATAGGCATAGGTGGGCGGCTATGAACAGTGCGAAAGCGCGGGGGAAAGGCAGATTTGGGGAAGGGATCGACCTTTACAGGTCAAAGGCTGCTTAATGCTCTAAATCTCCCTCTCAAAGTTGACAATATTATCAATTGTGCCTTTACCGTTTGAAATGAGAACCAAAGATGCAGACAAGAGAGGAATCATTCTGTGAGTAGCTTTATTCGCCGGGGTCCACCAAATGCAACTTCAACCCACTTTGGTTATTTAGGCGTTACAAATAAATCCGAAAAGCAGTGTTCTTAAATAAATATTGATGATAGGAACAGAGAGGAGATTGCCAAGTTACACGCGCACAAATACATATGGGCTGGAGGTGGTGGCTAAGGTAGCTTAATGGAAGGTTCAAATGATATTGTGAAAGCTTTGACCAAAAAAAAAAAATGATATTGTGAAAGCGCGTGAAGAAATATGAATGTGAATAGCCTTTATAAGGCTGCTTCTTGCTCTGTTTCCCTGTATTTATTTGCCCAAAGGACACAAAAAAGATAAGGAGGCAGACCATGAGAAGAAGGGAAAAAAACATTAATCATGATGACCAAAGACAACTCAGTTACTCCCTCCATTTATAAAAAGAACAAATCATTTCGTCCCATTAGGCGGGATCAGTTGTAAGATCAAGGAAGTAGTAACAGAGTATTTGGGAGAATTACTTGGACGTGAGAAAGCAGTAAAGTTTAGGCATTTATGAAGCGGCCAAACTTGACCAATTGAGTTTGCTACCTGCAAGTCACAAGACACGAAACGTATTTCATTACAACATTTTTAACAAAGATTAACTTATATATGCCAATTTTCTTCGTATATTTTAGATGCTAAAAGATTGTGAATCTAGATTACATTTACTTTGCCGCTAAAAAATAGGGTTAAGGTGCAATTTTTACCTTGATCTTATTTTTAACGCGTAATTTTGCCCCTGATCTTTCAATAGTGCAATTTTGTCTTTGATCTTATTTTTGAAGGGTAATTTTGCTCTTTATCTTTTATTTTTGAGGTGCAATTTTGTTTCTAATATTTAAATTGCATAAAAAAATATCAGGGTCAAAATTGCATCATTAAAAAGATGAGAGGCAAAATTGCACCTGAAAGATAAGATTAGAGTCAAAATTGCATCTTAACCCTAAAAAAATATTACATTTACTTATGCCTGTGGTACTAGTTTGCTGCATATATCGTTGCCACCTTAATGTACAGTTCGAACTTGAATTCTTAAGGGATATATATAGATATATGGAAGGTGACCATTGATATGAACTATCTAGATTGAACCCTTTTCTCATTTAGAGAACTTTGATATTATATATTTTTATAATTAAATTGTTAACCATTTTCTGTTTTGGACCTAAAAGAGATTGTGTGTTCCTCATCCTTGAACTCTTGGAAAAGAGTGCAAAACTGAGTTTGATAATTTCATAACTTGAATATGGTTCCAAGAATGTGAATATAATATTTTTCCGGTTCTTAATATATAATCTAATTTAAGAGTTTATGTTAGTCTTATATGTAAGACCTATTTTAAATGTTTATTAATTTTTTTCCAAATTAACCTTATTGATATTCCTCCACTAATAGGGAATTAATAAAAATGTTTAGTGTGCTTTAGAAAAAAAATCATATTAACTAATTTAACTAACATCTTTAATATACTCAAATTAGTTAATTATGACCAGAGGAGTACTTATTACAAGGAACACATCCCTTTACAATATTAGTCCAAGAAGTACAAAATTGTACGAGAAAAAATATGACACCAAAAGGGACTAACAAGAACAAATAACAGAAAAAGCAATCAAAAGCAGCAATCCAAAACACAGCAACAGCAAAGAGCAGCACAACTGCAACGAAGAAAAGAAAAAGAGAAAGAACAAAGTTAATATTGGGGACTAAATTTAAATAGAAACAAAGAAACCAATAAAAACTCATTAAAAAAAGAGATATTTTGCCAACTCACCATCCCTCCCAGAAGCCATCACCCCTACTTGTGGTCTTCTTGAACACTCTGTTTTGTGTCCCAAGAAACATCATCCTTTGAAGGATACCCCATTGGTGGAGGAGCACTCACAGGCGGGAGAGCCGGATATGCCATCACCGATGAAGGATATGACACTGCAAATTCATCATATAACATATGTAATCTCATTAATTAACAATGTTAATCCCATTTACAAACACAATAGAGTGATATAGTAGATTAGTAGCATTTTGTGGAAGAGAAAACTTACCGGGAGGATCTTGTTGGTTGTAATGATGATTCATGGTTGTTGAATGCGATGCTCTTCTGAACTATGTGAAGATGCAGGTAGACCCGAAAATGAGATGAGATTGAGATGCTATATAATATAATGCGTGTGTGTGTGTGTGTGTATCGGTATAGGTGGGTGAATGCTGGGCGGCTATGAACTGTGTGAAAGCGCGTGGGAGAAGGCAGATTCGGGGGAGGGTTTGACCTTTCCATGTCTAAGGTTGCTTAATGCTCTGTGTTTACCTCTAAAAGTTGACAATATTATCTACTTTGCTTTACCATTTGAAATGAGAGCCAAATATATAAACAAGAGAGGGATCAAACACCATAGTCCCATAGAAAGTCTTTTCAGATTATTTCTTCCTTTGTCCAAAAAAGGTTGCAGAGTTCAGAAGCTTCGTATTCACCTTGGACGATTCATCGTATGGTCAACAACTATAAATGCTTCATTACAAGTCTAATAATTAAAATCGACTTCAACGTAGAGAAAGATAAGGAAATGGTTCAAACATATCAAGTTATTAATTTCCTTTCAGATCATGAGGAGACTTCAAATCGGCAATCTTTTGGTTATTATGATTTTAGAGAGTTGATCACCATATATTACATGATCGAAATCTTATGAACTACAACCAAAAGGCTTTTCATTTTTGCCTCCACTAATACAAATGGCTTGTTATAACTCTCTCTAATATGAGGAGTTTGTAATTGCAAATGTAAGGGTTTGAATAAAGAACTATAATGACACCTAGAAAAAAAGACACCAAATCCTCCAGCAAAACTCCATAAGAAGGCCTCTTGAAAATTTTCTGCTTCCACATGATGAGGTTGCTTGTTTCTCCCTTCTATTGATTTATCACTGGATGAGCAATTCTTCTGTAGGAAGGACCACATAGAAAAGAATTCCCTTCATAACTACTTGATCCAAAAGTTGAAAATTGATTTTTCATGTCAAGTGTCATTCTAGATAGATTATTATGAGCCACAGAAAAGACAGACAGAGTATAATTGAGTTACTTGTAGGAATGTGGCCCCTCAATTTGTTGTGTGAAAGATCTAGGCTCTCTATCTGCTTAAGGTTGGAAAATATTTCTGGGATAAGCCCTTTCAAATGATTGTTTGACAAATTTAATGTATGAATAGTATTTAAGCATCCAATTTGTGAAGGAATTTCACCTATCAACTGATTACTTGAGAAATCCAAACCAGACGTGAAATGTAAAATGCTTCTTTTGCAAGATTCATACCTTCTTTTTGATATGAAATCTATTTCTTGGGACAACAAGGGGGTATTGGCCAAAGTAGAAGGTAGAGGTCCAATGAAATGGTTGTTTTGCAAATGCAAGTACTTCAACAATGGCATGTTCAAACAGCTTGGCAAAGAGCCAATGAATTTAGTTTAGGAATGGTTACATCACTACAAAAAAACATGTTTTTAGTGACGGAATTTTTTATTTAGTGACGAAATTAGCGATAGATTAGTGACAGAAATGGATTAGCGACGAAATTTGTTCCGTCGCTAATTCCTTTGTCGCTAATTGATTAGTGACGGAATTGAAATTCCATCACGGACTAGCGATGAAAAATTCCGTCTCTAATTACTAACAGAAATTTTTCGTCGCTAATCCGTCGCTAATTCTTGACAGAAATTTTCGTCACAAATTAGAGACGAAAAAATTTTGTCACTAATTAGCGACAGAAAAGTTCCGTTGCTAATCCGTCACTAACCCAATTTTTGAAAAAAAATAATAAAATGCCACGTGGCACCTCTACCATTCGCCACGTCATCACCAGTGACCACCTCCACGTGTACTACCACCTCACCTCTGCCTGCCACGTGTCGTCATCACATAATTCCCTCTTCAAAGTGACTTCTCCATGACTCAAACCCAGGACCTCCTCTGTGCGCAAGTGCGGCTTTATCAATTGAGCTGCAATGAACCTGTTGATTTATTATGTAAAATTAAATATATATATATATATATAAAATATTATTTTACACAAACAATTATATATATACATATATATTATTAAAAACTAAAAATATACTATATGATAATTTTAATCATAACTATTTAATGAAAAAATAATTTTTAAATATTTGTTTTACTATTTGTTTTTTTTTTTATAACTAAAAGACAGAAAACCGAATTACATTAACCCATGTCCCTGGACATAGCTACCCGTAGTTCTTCCGAAGCGTGAGTTATCATGTGGAAGCCGATCATAGTTGAGAGGCCCTCCTTGGCGAGTATATCAGCTGCTACATTATACCATCGCCTCACGTGCCGCACTTTAACCTGCCAGTCTCGACTTAGCATCCCTTGAGCTTCCTTGACTAGGACAGAGTCGTTGTGGTGTTGGCTAACCTCCCCAAGCAGCAGTGATATTGCTTCAGTGGAATCCGATTCAAGAATGACATCTCGAAACCCCATATCCCACGCTACTTTCAGACCGTGCATGCAGCCCCATAGCTCTGTTGTGAGTGTGTCACCCTCCTGGAATCTGAATATGAAGCCTCTTATGAACCTTCCTTTGTTATCGCGGATCAATCCTCCACATGCAGCAGCTCCAGTCTGGTGGGAGTAGGCACCATTGACATTAACTTTGATTTGCCCTGGTTGAGGTGGATGCCATCGTTCCTCCCTGACCCCCGTTAGTGACACTGCTGACCTTCCTCTATGGAATTTGGCATGTGCTTCGCTTACACTGTGAGTCATAGCTTTAATGCTTCCACACAGCATGGCATTAGAGGTCTCCTTTCGCTCAAACAGCAAGCGGTTCCGTCTCCTCCAAATCCACCAGCACGCAATAGCGAAGGTTGCTCTCCATTCTTCCACTTCTGTGCTACCAGTCTTAGTAAGATTCCATCTAAACCATTCGTCAAATCCCAAGATGTTGAACCTTCTCCAGATTGCAGGGTGCACGAGCTCGCGCCACAACTTCTTTGTCAGATGACAGTCACGAAGTACATGAAGAAGATCCTCAGTGCAACTACTACAAACCGGACATGCATCATTACCGCTGAGCCCACGCTTTCATTTGGAGGCATTCGTCAGCAGGCGTTTATGAGCAGCGGTCCAAAGGAAAATGCGACACCTCTCCGGAATTTGTAGCTTCCAAAGCTTCCTCCAAAACGGGTCTTCAGTAGCTTCCAGTGGCCTTAAGGACTCATATGCTGACTTCACAGAAAACTCACCACTTTTATTCCGACGCCAACGAACAGACCCTTTGTCGTCAAGCTCAAGCCCCTCACTAACTCTTTTCCACGTGTTTTTTATGCCTAACCAAATGTTTGAGCCGATCTGTTGGATTCAATTTTTGGGATAAGGTCATTCCCACACTTATATTTGTCTCTCACCACCTTAACCCACAGGTCATCTCGGCGCCTCACAAGATTCCAACCCAGTTTCATCATATAAGACTGATTCTGATGATTTGCATGGCGCAACCCTAAGCCACCTCGATTCTTCGGTAGGCACACATCATCCCAGGCTACCAAGTGAATTTTCCTGCGATCCTCTGAGCTACCCCACAAAAAATTCCTATTCAACCTATCGAGATTCTAGCAGGTAGAAGAAGGAAGAAAGGACGTTTGCATCGTGTAACCAGGAATCACCGACGACACTGAGGATATGAGCGTGTGTCGTCCAGCTAGCGACAACGCACTCGCTCTCCACTTAGATATGCGGGATTTAACTCGGTCAATGACATCGCTGTAGGTGTCCTTTGTGACCCTCGTATGGTGAAGCTTGACACCAAGATATTTCCCAAGATCACCAGTTTGAGTAAACCCCAAGAGATCACCTATCTCCTTGCGTCTATTATGATAAACATTCGCAGAGAAGAAGAGTCTCATTTTTGCAGCATTTACCTTCATGCCCGAACTAGTGCAGAATGTATGCAAGCATTTATTTATCTCCTCCGCTTGATTGACGGAAGCTTCCAAGAACAAAATGATGTCATCAGCAAAAAGTAAGTGGGAAATATGTGGGCCAGTTCTTGTAAGTCGAATGGGATGCCATTGCCTTTTCGCTATACTTTCCTATATAAGATGGGTTAGTTTTTCAATGCATATAACAAAAAAGGTAGGGAGAGATAGGATTGCCTTGTCTCACACCCCGAGAAGGCAAAAAATTTTCTGCTTTATCTCCATTCCAGAGAAGCTGCATACGTGCCGAAGCCACACAATTTGAAATGATGTCTCTAAAATGAGTCGGCAAGTTCAGTTCCTCAAGACAAGAAGAGAGAAACCCCCAATTCACTCGATCGTATGCTTTCTCCAAATCAATCTTGATTGCCATAAAACCTTTTTTCCCCTTCATTGTGCGCATGGAGTGTATGACTTCTTGTGCCACAATAATATTCTCACTACTATGTCTTCCAGGGACGAAGCTACACTGATTGGGAGATATGATCCGAGGGAGAATAGGTTTGATCCTATTAGAAAGAATCTTGGTTATTATCTTGTAAACTACGTTGCACAACCCAATTGGTCTGAGGTCTTTTAGTGTTTCTGGGGGTTCTTTCTTTGGTATAAGAGCAATCAGTGTGCCATTAATATCCTTGACCTTCTGGGGGTTCACAAATATCTGTCGCACACAAGTGTGGATAGCATTCCATACTGTCTCCCACTGGTTCTGGTAGAATAATGCATTAAAGCCATCTGGCCCTGGAGACTTCAAGGGACCCATACTGAACAAAGCAGTCTTGATTTCTTCCAAAGTCACGTCCTTCCCGCATGCATGCAGTTCATGATCCTCAATCTTCGGAAAAGAGATGGTACATTCTATCAAAGGCCTCTCTACTTGTTCCTCCATGAAAAGATGCGAGAAGTAGCTGGTTGCCATATTTTTAAGTAAGGTCGTGTCATACACCCACTCTCCATCATCTCCACGCAAAGCTTCAATCCGATTGGCTTTCCTTCTACTATTTGCACGTGTATGGAAATATCGCGAGTTCCGGTCTCCAAATGCCGTCCACTCCAAACGCGCTTTCTGGGCCCATAAAAGGGATTCTTGGTGCAGAACATCTTCTAAGCTCTTCCACAGCTGACATTGCACCTCCTCAAGATGAGGAGTTGACCCTTGACGGGCCAGAGCACCGTTGATTCCATCTAATCTCCTAAGTATGCTCTTCTTGCGTGCCTCAGTGTGCCCGAAGATCGTCTTGTTCCAGTTTGAGCAAGCTTGAGCGAACCTTTCAATATTAGCTCCCCATTCCATCTCCTCGTGCCATTCTTTCCTCACAAACTCATCGAAACTATCATGAAGAACCCATGAAGCAATAAAACGAAATGGTCTATTTGGTCGCCCCACATTGGTCGCACGGTCAAGACACAGTAAGAGGGGTCGATGGTCAGACTTGAAAAACGGTAGATGAGTGACCACAGCATTCGGGAAGGCATGGTTCCACTCCTCGTTTACAAGAACACGGTCAAGACGAGCTTCCGAGCTCCCTCTCTTCCATGTAAAACTAGGGCCTGTGAAACCCAAGTCCAGCAAGCACTCCTTTTCCGTCCATGCTGCTAAGTCTCGATCAAAAGAGAGCCTGAAAGGTGCTGAAGACTTTCTCTCACCATCAAGGAGCGTGGCATTCAGATCACCTGCTATCGCCCAAGCTTCTCGGGTGTGAGGTTTTAAGCGTGAGAGCGTATTCCAAAGGCCACGTCTAAGGACACAGTTCGGACTAGCATACACTATCGTTAGCATGCATGACATATCTGATGAGGTCCACAGCTGAAAATGGATGAACTGGGCATTTCGTTCGACCACATGAATATTTTTAATATGAGAGTCCCACATGCACCAAATCCCCCCACTATATCCCTCTGAGTCAACCACCGCAGAAGAAGTGAAGCCGAATTGACGGATTCTATTAGCCGACAAATCCTTCGAGCAGCGAGTTTCCAAGATAGCCATAAAGTTTAACTGGTAGTGTTTCTTGATTTCCCTTACTAGTGCCAGAAAACTTCAGGCTCCAGTTCCTCTTGAATTCCATACTAACCAATTCATAAAGAAACAAATGGTTGATGCTGCATCTAGGCTACCCCTGTACCCGCCTCCATAGAGTCATCCTTAGCATTAACCAAGGGCAAGAAGGAACCTTCAACTGGACCTGAAGAATTAGAGACCATCGTAACCTCAACACCCAAGGACGACGTATGAGGCTCTACAGTGTTGACACCATCCTGAGTACCTCCGTTGTAGTTCAAGCTCGGCCCAAGAACTGTAGTAGTTCCCAGATTAATTTCAGATGAGTTCTCTTGCAAGGCCTTAAAAGGATTGTCAAACCTGACAGGTTTATCGCCAAGGCCCACCTTTTCTTTTTCTTTCCGAAGTACATGCGTTGGGGCCACATTTTCCTTTCCACGTCGCCTCCCTTTTGCCACGTTCTTCCTCTTAGTGCCCACAAGAATCCATTCCAAATGATTTAAATCCTGATTAAGGCCTGTTCTATTTTTATCCGTATCTTTCTGGAACCTGTCATTATTCCCCTTTTTATTTCTGTCATTAAGACCTTGTTTGTTATCTGTTGACCTGGAGGCAATCCCGCGATGATCCTGTTTGGCCGCTGATTTTGGGACGTTAGCAATATCCTGGTCTAATCCCACTATTTCCGAGATCGACATCCTACCCCGAAAATCACGCTTCAAAATTCTCAACTTTCCAAACACGTTATTCGACATTGAACTCTTACCGGCAGTAGAGGACACACCAGTCTCCGATAGTTGCTGGTTTAGCATGGAAGGATCCGGGCACTTTCCATCCTCACCATCCTCTGCCTGCCTTCTATTGTTCTTATCGTTCTGCCCTTTATCGTGCCCTTGAAAAAATTCTGGACACTTATCCTTCTGATGACCATATCTTCCACAGTGGAAACAAACCATATGGAGCCCCTCGTAAACAATTGGTCGATCCTCTCCAAATGCATCAAAAAACGGTAATAATGGCTGTTGTAAGTCAATTTCAACACAAATTCTTGCAAACCCTCCCTTATCATAGACGGAAGTAGAGCGGTCTATTTTAATCGTTTTCCCAACCATATTGCCAATGCGTCGGAGAGATTCAACATTGTAAAATTCAACCGGTAAATCAGGGAGCCTAATCCAAGCAGTTATTTTCCTTTGCACGTCTGCTTTCCAAGGGTTGAAGTTTGGGCGCCACCTCTGGACAACAAGGTAGTGATCATCAATCATCCATGGGCCCTCTTGATAAGCATAGTCCCCGTCTTCTCGTGTAGTAAAAGAGACAATGTTATATCCATTACTGAGAGGAATTATCTTCATAGGACCTTTCGATCGCCACATACGTTTGACCCGGTCCCTAATAATATAGTTAGGGATCTCAGCACCCAAAACTTTTACAATCAAAGAGTTCATCCAAGGTTTGCACCATGCCGTATACTCCTCCGCAGAAAACTCAAATTTTGGTGAGCGCCCTTCCTTCAAGCAGTCCGATACCTCATCCTCCTCAGACCCTCCCTCTTCGCCTCGAGCTTGTTCAGTTCTGTTTTGTTGGTTAAAGTACGCTTTCCAACCATTCACTATATCCTCTTCTTCATCGTGCTGAACCAGATAGCCGGCGACACCTGGTGACAAGAGCTTGTCCTTATACGAGGTTGTGGTATCCCGTCGTCTTGAAACAAAGCCCTCTTGGTGCCCCGCCATTTGCTCCCTACTATTTGTTTCCTCGACCCTTCCAAATACGAACCCTCCACCCAACAGGCCATCTTTATCTCTCGTGTTTCCAATTCCGCCCTCACTATGATCCCCTCCACCCTCAGTCCCGCCGTCTCCTTCTGTCGTCTCCACTCTCATCTCGCTTTTTTTTTACTATTTGTTTTATAATGATTTATTTTTAAAAAAATATTTTTAATATAATTTTAATTTCTAACTACACTAATTTTGAATTTTAAATCATAAATAATTTTTTTATAAATATTTTTTAAATTTATTTTTTAATTAACATTGTTAAGATATACAATTTAATTATATATGTATTATATTACACTATATTATATTATCTATATGTGTTTTATATATTTGAACAAAATCATTTACAATTAGTCAAAAAATCTTGTTATTGAAAAAATAACCACTATAATAAAATCTAATAAATTATTCTATATAAAAAATTAAATGATTTGAATAGGTTATGATAAACAGTATTCTCCTACTTGTATATATATCCTATGTAATTTATTTTCTTAAAATTCTTTGTATATACCATTTGTTTTTATATTGAAGACCAAAATTAATCTATATCATGGGTATTAATTATATCATAATTAAATTTTATTGTTTAATGAGTGAAATTCAAACTTCACTTCAATATTAGTTTGCATTCATATAAATTTATTTTTTGGTTTTGAATTTCTATCATATATTGTATATTTCAATATATTGTACATATGATAAAATTATTTCTTTCTTATATCAGTTTGTATAAGAAATTTATTAATATTCTTATTATATTTTTTAATTATTATTAATAATCAAGAGGAATTTATTTTAACAAAATATAAACAAGTTTTCTAAGAAATTGTGTTTCTATTTTCAGTATATACATAATGATAACATGAATGATGACGATATCTTCATTAACACAAACTCCACAAATATATCAATTTATTTTATAATTAAAAATATTTTTAAATCATTATATTCTTAATTGTTATTATATAAATTTTTGTAAGATTATAATTTAAGATAATGAAATTTAAAATTAGCGACGGAATAGAATTAGCAACAGAATTAGTGACAAAAACTTCTGTGACAAACAATTTAGCGACGGAATTAACGAAGAAAATTTTTGACGGAAAAAATTCTGTCGCTAAATATTTATTGATGGATTTTTTGACAGATTAGCGATGAAATTTAGCAACAAACAAAAATTCCGTTGCTAATCCATCACTAATATTAGCGACGGAAAAATTCCCTCGCTAATCCATCGAAAAAATTAGTGACAGAATTTTCGTCGCAATTCCGTAAAAAATTAGTGACGGAATTTGTTTCCGTTACTAATCAACTATTTTTTTGTAGTGAATATGTAAGTTTAGTTAGGTTGAAAAAGCATTCTGGCAATGAACTTGTTAAGGAATTCTTAGACAAAATGACGTAACTCAAATGTTGAAAGCTTCCAATCCAGTTAGGTATTTCACCAAATAATTGGTCTAATATCCAACATTCTTAATTTAGTACTATTAATTATCCCAGCACTTGAAAATTTTCCTTTGAAGTTATTGTTGCTGAATAATAAATATGTGAAATTTGATCTTATGGGTAGATATGGGCCACTCAAGTTGTTGTTTGACAACTTTAGAAACCTCAATTCATTGTTATCCTGACCAAATTCTTGAGGCAAGTAACCAATCAAATTATTATTTAACAAGTGAAGATCATTCAGTTGTCTCATTTCACATATTGAAGCTGGGAATTGACCTTGCAATCAAGTTGAAGACATATTAAGAGAAATCAAGTTGGGAAAAATGAAGCCAATATGAGAAGGCATTATGAGAAGGCATTTCATCTCTGATGGGGTTAGATGAAATATCAAAAGATTCCACGTGAATCAATCTTGAAGTGGAATTGAGTTCAAAGGCACTAGTGAACAAGTTGTGAGTCAAATTGAAATAATTTAGTTTTGTGTTGTTTGCTAAAAGCCAGGATGGGAAGGTTGCTGAAATATTTTGGTCCCTAAGGTGTAGAAGTTGCAAGTCATATTGATGAAGAAGAAAGGTAGGCATTTTGTTATTGTTCACTTCCCTCAGACTACAATTACAGATGCTGAAAAGTCTCAATTTGAAGAAAGGGATAAATGGGGGATTCTCAGTTTCAAGCTTGAGATTGGCGTTACAGCATGAAATGCCAAAGATCTTAAGGTTGGAGTGATTAGCAAGCAAAGAGAATGAGAATGAGCCACTAAAATTGTCATCAAAAAGAAAAATTGCTTCTAGGGACATCAGAAAAAGAAAAAGTGAGAAAGGAAAGGTGACAAATTCAATTATTTTTATATATTTTGATATCTTTAATATGGGTTTTGTCACCTTAATTAGTCCTTTTGGCTTTAATTGATTATTAATTAATTTAATATGTTTTATTTTGAATTATCACTTTAGAAGGGCAAAATTGTCATATTTTGGTTTAATTGTGATTTATTGATTTTTAAGAACAATTAATGCTACTTTACTCTTGAATTTTGATTACAGGTTTTTGGAAGATTTAAAAATAAAAATAAAAATAAAAGAAGAGAAAAAAATAAAAGAAAAGAAAAATAAATTTAAAAAAAAAGAAACAAAATAATAATAAAGGGGCGCTTTGCTCCCATCCCTAAATCAATTAATCATCATCATCTTCAGCCGAGACAGGGACAAGGTGGGCGACGGCAGGGAAAAGAAAAGAGCGAACAGAGCAGAGGCATACGAGAGGGAACCAGAGCTCGACGGCGACAGGCCAACCTTTAGCATTCTCCCGGCATCACCTTCATCTTCTTCCCCGCGTATTCTTCCTGGTGGCAGAGAGGAGGCGAGAGAGAGTGAAGACCAGAGGAGTTGACGGTGAGCAGAACGGCGAACCAGAGACCAGCGACGTGAGAGGCAGACCAGAGGAAGCTCGATGGCGAAACCATCCATCATCTTCCATATCCACTCAAATCCATTACCATCATCGATTTCGCCTTCTCCTTCTTCTCGGCGTGACAGAACCAGAGACCAGAAAACAAAGAGCTTCCACGGTGAAATCACACCTCCAGATTCCATCTTCATTGTTCTTCATGGCTGAACCGAATTGGAATTTTGGCGGAGCTGTAATGATGCTTAGGAGCAGCTAAATCCTTTCAATGCTCTAGAGCAATGGTTATGGTTTAAACTTAGAGCTTCAAAGGGGAGTTTTAACTCTTCCAATCTTTACTTCTTTCATTGTAATTATGATTTCTAGGTCTTAGAATGAATTTTATAATGTTTGAATGTATTGTGATGATTTATATTTATATTGAGATTGGTTGTAGCTGCTGGAATCTTTGATTAGCATTTGACATTATGCTGTGATTAACTTTAATTTTCTTACATGGTACTTGATTAGACTATGTTTTGAAATCATGATGAATATTCAGTGGTAATTTAATGTAGCTTGATTATTGAACTAAAAATGTTAATTGTCTTTCTTTGATTCTCTTTAGCTAATTGTGAAACAGTTTCATTGTGAGTAATTAATATGCAAGGTAGCTTGGTATTGATTATTCTAATTAAACCAAGTCTAAAGAGTGGCCCTTAGAGTCTTTTGAATTTAGCTAACTCCTAAATTAATTAAAATAATAATAGCCTTAATCATTATGCTAGAGGATTGCTTTTCCATTTGCTGTCACTTGTTAATTCTCTTTGCTTACTTCATTCATATTCATTTTATAAACTAAAAATCTAAAAATTATTTATTTATTTTGCATCCTTTTAAATTTTCTCAATTAGTTAGTTAAAAAAAAATTAATCCCTTTCCAAGTCGATTCTTTATTTTTAATACTTAGTTTGCTTAGGATTTTAAATAAAGACTCTTCAAAGTGAAACGACCCGAGTTTTGCACTATATTTATTGTTTGGATTTATTTTTATCAGAAACCCCAAGACAAATGACAAAGGCTCTCATCAAAAGGTTCCTTCAAAATGATTTTTAACAAGACGAAGTTCACGTAGAGGCGTATTGCTAAGTCACATAGGAAGTTGCCCCTCAAATTCATTGTAGGAAAGATCCAATGCTACAAGATTCTTTAGATTGCAAGAGCCTTCTGCAACACATACCATTTTTATTTATTAAAATTATTTAATCAGTTCATCAATTAAAAAATTGATAAAACTTTGAAGTGATCTTAAAGCTTTCAACTTTGAGATTAACTGACATTTTTTAAAACTGGTTTCTATGGGCTAAATTTACCCTTATCTACTTTGATCACATTTAAACTAAGAATTTCATGAAAAAATATGATTCGTACCTTGTTGTGGCAGTGATCCAGTCAGGTTTTTAAAGCCTATTGACAAGTGGGTGAGGGAACCAAGAGACATAATAGATTGTTCTGGAAGACTACCCTCCAAGTTATCTAAAGCACGCACCAGAGACTTAAATTAAGTGAATGAGAAAGATATGTCAAATGCCAAATGGAAATGTTCATTGAGCAAGTTTCTAACAATATATATAGACACACATCATGGCATGTTGAAGAAGCTATTTGGATGGATCATTTAATCTAAATAAAATGTTTTAATGAATTGTTCTGCTATTTCTTAGTCTTTATACATTGTCAAAATTTATTCGCCATTTATCTCCTTGCATGTTTAGTCATGTGTCCATAAGAAAATCGTCATCTCATTCACCTCTCAATATTCTCAAGAATCTCTAAAGTTTGACTAACCGTTCGATTCTCTAAATAAAGATACGTAAATTCATCGGTTGAGAAATTGAGATGATTATATGACGGCAAATATGTGGATGAGTAAATTAGTAAATATGATATCAATTGACTTCGGAACAAAGCCAAGCAATTAAAAATAGAAACTTTCGTGAATGCACTTGAGAAAAGTTGCCTAAAAGTAGATAAACTTTCTATGCTCGATTCAGCAATTAACATATGACATTTAAAAGAATCTAGAAGATAGAGATTTTGCACCGAATGATGGGACTTTTGTGAGCTTATTATCTTCTAAATCCAAGTCTTCCAAGTTGGCCAGCCTAATATCACCAAACAGCCCTGCTCCACAAACAACACGTGCTCATTTACTATGAACATGTTACTGTGTAAAAAGAATTATAAAAAAAAATCATATGTATAATTAACATCATCAATATTCTCTTCATACGTACACAACTTCATATTTTTATTTGATTTCATCAGACCAATAATTTTTTCTACTTTCCGTGAAGAGGTTATCATCCGTGAGTTAATGGTTACATCACAATGATCACATGTGTTTAGGATTATATATCTTGAAATTATAAAGACTAATTACAAAAAGTTATGAAACATTAGGAACTTGAGTAAACTTTAAAGACCAAATCGATAACTGAAACAAACTTGAGAATCAAAATTATCATTATACCAATCAAAAACTATCCACAAGTATTTAGTCAGAATGGTTTTACGTTATAGCAGATAAGAAAGGAATGAAAAAGTACGGTATGCCAAACAATGATACGATCATAATTTTTTGACCTCATTTTTTTATTAATACATGAATTATTGTAACTAATATCGTTAAATTATGTTTTGTGATTAAAATATCTGTTTGAAACGCTGGTAAAAATATTAGTCTTAATTAACAATGCGTGTCTATATAGGATAAAATAGTTAAAAGAAAGAGGCCGACATGACAAGTAATTCCCATCCAAATACAACTGTTCAAGGGGGTGGAAAGGGAGAAAAGAAGAGGCATTGAGTGACCATTTGATGTGTATGCTTCCCTGTTTGCGTATGTCTTCCTTTACGTCCTCTCTATCTATATATATAGCGGCAAGAAGACTCTAGCTGCCCACGGTGTTTCAAAACACAAGTTGACTTGTTTGTGCAGCAGAAATGACTCGGACTGAGAAAAGCGTAACAACTAGGGCAAATTAATAAACACATCACGATTGTCTCAGTAAAGCCAACCAAGACTTGAAAACTGAGTCACAACCAAACAAACAGGGGAGAAATATAGTCAATGGCCGGTGATCCCCAGAAGTCATGTAAGAATAAATTTAATAGGTATTTATGAAATAAATTTCATTAAAAAGTTAAAAATTAAGAACTCAGAGACTTATCTATCCTCTGTTCTGGGTGTGATTAGAATCAATGACACATAAAGATAACTCTGATCTATTATAAATCTGACATCTGATGTATTATTCAAACAAATCTGGGAGAAAGTGCAATTTTACCAGAAAACATTTAACAAAACCATGCTATACAGCACAACCAAATGTAGCTGAAGATCATTAGAACCTAAGCTCTATTGGGTACGCAGTCAATTTCTCAGAAATTGTAGGCATGAGGCATATATAGTTCAAAAATCCGCTTCAATGAGCTAAGTTCAGTTCCTGGCATTGCGTGCACAGAATTTATGTGCCATCCTTTAGTAATTGTCTATTTTGTCAAAGCTTGTGTGTTGAACGAGTCATGATTATAATAAAACATAAATGATAAAGTTGCTGATGATGAGATAAGACGATGTGAAGTATATATGATATCCCATACATGTCATTTCTTATGTCAAAAAAAAACTTGAGTTTTGTTTTATAAATGAGCTTCAACGTTTTTAGCATGATGTGAAAGGTGAGAAAAAGATGAAGATTCGTTGCCCCATAATACACGATTGGGCTTAAAGTACGTGACCTCTCAATTTGTGATTGATCATGACAGTTGCTAACAATGTTCACCAATCACCACACAGTAAGTTTTATATTCTAATCATAACCATTTAAAGTCAGTGCCTGTGCTTTTGACGTTTCTGCAGAATCAAACAAACTATGCTCCATCATGTAGATTGAGATTGTTGCGCCGCAACTAAAACATGTTGAATGATATAATTCTACAAAAACCAGAAACTTGGTTGAGTTGACTCATAGTATCTGTTGCGGGTTATGCACGAGACTGAGAAAGAAAGAGAAAAGAGAAAGGGGTAATTATATACTACCTTCTGCCTAAATATAAGATCTACTTTATAGTGTAATTATATAGTCTCAACGGAGAGAAAAGAATAAACAAACGATGGCTCCCACAAGGATGAACGAAGAATTTGAGGTTCTAAAGAGAATTTGCAGAAAACCGAGAAAGAAAGAAACAACAGAAAAGGATCAGATTTAAGCCTGACATAATAAATCGCGTATGCACTTGTTTAGAAACTATCAGTTTTAGGTGGTGTTTGGCCAAGCAGTGAGATAGTTTCATCATAAAGTTAGAAATATAGCTGTAACATGTATTGATGATGTTATATGGGATTCCTCTGCTCAGGGTAATTGACATATTTATGATCGATTTGTTTAATCAACATTCACAACCTTTTTAGACAAGAACAAGGTATATATGTTAATTGAATTAACCTATACTGAATCCTGATGATTCTGTGGTGGAGCAGGTTGATGTTTTTCATAATTTTAAACTTCAAAAATCCTTTGTTCCCACTAATTAAAATTTTTAGACAGATAAAACACCTAACTATATACTACCTCCAGTCCTTAATATAAGAGCTAGTTAACTAATTTGAGTAAATTAAGAAAGTTTGTTAAATTAGTTATTTGAAATAAATAGGTATCATCTTCCTTAAAATACTCTTACTAATTATGTGTATTACTAGAACTACCATTTAATAGAATATTTAACATGTGTAACTATTACAAGGATTATTTTGAAAAAAATGAATAAATATAAGAGACAAAATAGATTGTGCTCTTATATTGAGAATCAAATTAAAAATTAAACTAGTTCTTATATTGCACACCGGAGGTAGTACAATCAATTGTAGTTAGTTGTGCACAGGCGATAAAACTGACACGTCCTCACTAAATGCACACGCAAAGTACTGCTTTCTGTTTTTTTTTTTGACCAAAAATACTGCTCTCTGTTTCAAAAAAAAGAAACTTCTATGAAAGTACTTTTACATCCAAGTGTTTCGTTACAAATTCATTTTGTAACCACGGAATTGAGATGAAATAATCCATTCTTCATCAATAAAAGTTCTTGGAATTTGTTTGTATAGTTGGAATGAACCAACATTAGATTTTGAAATATCAGCTAACCAATTGTATCCTATGGCAGTAAACATAATACTTCGCATCGAATTTTTTGTTACTTTTGCATCACTAATTAATATTGTGGGACTCAACATAGCAATAATCCCAAAAAAAAAAAAAAAGAGCAGCACAGAGTTGCACAACTGCAATTGAGAAAAGCAGAAAACGAGACAGAACAATGCACGTATTAGGAACTGATCGCAAGAGAAATTAAGAAAGCAATAAGAGTTCATAAAAGCAAGTTAAAAAGAGAGAGATTTTGATGATGACTTGTGATCTCACCGTCCCTCCCAGAAGAAGCATCACTGGAGGGATACCCCATTGGTGGTGAATATGAAACCACCGGTAAGCATAACACCACTGATTAGTATTGTTAATCTCATGCAGCTACAGAGACATATACAATAATAATTATAGTTAATGGTCAGATACAGGGCAAACTGTGAAGAAGCTTGAAGGAATCATCACTTAAACTGCATTTGCCGACACAGTATTTTGATCACAAATCGCCTGTGATATATGTATAACAGTAAAAATAGCAGGAGGTTCTTCTGGATGGTAGCAATTCATGGTTAAAAAATATTGATGAGGTTAGGTTGATCATCTTATGAACAATAGGAACAAAGAGACAGAGACGAAACAGAGATGACAATGAAGGATTTTGAGAAAGAGATTGCTAAGCTGTACACACACATGAGAAGTAATGATTCGAATATTTCAATTAAGTTTCCTTTCTGATCCTGAGAAGACTTGAAACCAGCAATCTTTTGGTTATTGTAATTCTAGAAAAGATCAGCAGGCCATCGATTACATGATCAAAATCTTATGAACTCTAAGTAAAGCCTTTTTCCTTTTTGCCATCACTCATACAAATAACTTGTTATAACTCTCTCTAATACAAGTAGTTTGTAATTGAAAATGTAAGGATTCAAATAAATAACTATAATGACACTTATAAAAAAGACCCCAAATGCTCCAACAAAACTCCATAAGAAAGCATCTCGAAAATCATCTGTATCCAAATGATGAGGTTGCCTGTTTCTCCCTCCTATTGAGCAATTTTGCGGCAAAGGGGGACCGCATAGAAAAAGGTTCCCTTCATAACTGGCTGAGCCAAAAGTTGCAAATTGATTTTTCATATCAGGTGTCATTCCAGATAGATTATTATGAGCAACTGAGAAGAAAGACAAGAAGTACAACTGAGTTAGTTGTGCAGGAATGCGGCTTGTCAATTTGTTGTGTGAAAGATCAAGGCTTTCTATCTGCTTGAGGCTGGAAAACGTTTCTGGAATAGGCCCTTCCAATTGATTGTTTGACAAATTTAATGCATGGACAGTGCTTAAGTATCCAAGGTTTGAAGGAATTTTACCTCTCAATTGATTGCTAGAGAGATCCAACCCAGACATGAAATTTAAAATGCTTCCCTTGTAAGATTCATACCTGCTTTTTGTTGTAAAATCTACTTCTTGCACTTTACACAATGTAACATTTTGTTTTTCTTTTAGTAGAAAAACTTTACCGGTAATACTGCCAAAACGGTAAAGAGACGATCTTGTAGTCCAGGACACAATAAAACTTCCTATTTCGATTTCACTTGCTGCATCCATGTTTCCAAATCCGATGTTATTCAAGCAATATGGTATGCCTCCAGAAAGCTTATTTTGAGAAAGATCTAACAATCTAATATTCTTGAGCTCACATAAATGCGTCGGAATAGAGCCTTCAAGTTTGTTTTCTTTTAACATGAGGACCCTTAAACTAGAGAATGAGCTAATCCATCTTGGAATTCGACCTGAAAATTTGTTATGCATCAAATCGAAAGTCAACAATGAGGAAGAATTAGCCAAAGTAGAAGGTAGAGATCCCATGAGATGATTGCCCTGCAAATGTAGATACATCAACAACGGCATGTTCAGGCAACTTGGCAAAGAACCACTTAATGTATTGTGAGAAAGGTCTAAATATGAAAGTTTGGTCAAGTTGCAAAAGCTTTCTGGAAGTGAACCTGTTAAAGAATTCTGTGACAAAATGAGGTAACTCAAATCTTGAAATTTTCCAATCCAGCTAGGTATTTCACGAAATAGTTGATTGGCACTTAAATCCAACATTATCAATCCAGTACTGTTCATGAAGCCACCTTGAAATTTTCCTTTGAAGTTATTGTTGTTGAGATCAAGAGACAACAAATGTGTGAAATTTGATCCTATGGGAAGACATGAGCCACTCAGGTTGTTGTTTGACAACTTCAAAAATCTCAATTCATTGTTCCCTTGACCAAATTCTTGAGGCAAAGAGCCAAATAAATTATTATTTGACAAGTCAAGATCATTCAATTGTCTCATTTCACCTATTGAAGCTGGAAAATAACCTCGCAATGAAGTTGATGACATATTAAGAGAAATCAAGTTGGGAAAAATGTATCCAATATGAGATGGCATTTCATCTCTGATGGGGTTAGAGGAAATATCAAAGGACTCCATTTGAAGCAGTTTTGAGGCAGGATTGAGTTTAAAGGGAGTAGTGAACAAGTTGTGCGTCAGATTGAAATAACTTAATCTCGTGTTGTTTGTCAAAAGCCATGACGGGAAGGTCCCAGAAATGTTCAAGTGGCTAAGTTCTAGAGCCAGCAAGTCATATTGATGAAGAAGAAAGGTAGGCATTGTCTTATTGTTCGCTTCATTTAGAGAGCATTTGTGGATTCTAAAAAGCCTCAACTGGAAGGAAGGAATAAATGGGGGATTCTCAGTTTCAAGCTTTAGATGGGCGTTAGAGCAAGAGATGCTAAAGACTTTAAGGTTGGACTGGTTGGCAAGTGAAGAGAGTGAAAAGGAACCACTAAAATTGTCATCAGAAAGAAAAATTGCTGTTAGGGACCTCAGAGCATGAAAAAGTGAGGAAGGAAATGTTCCTTCAAAACGATTTTTATTAAGATAAAGCGTACGTAGAGACGTCAAATTGCCGAGGCATGCAGGAAGTTGCCCCTCAAATTCATTGACGGCAAGATTCAATAGGGAAAGATTCTTCAGATTGCACAAGCCTCCTGCAACATACCATTTTTATTCATTAAAATTATTTAATTAGTCCATTAATTAAAAAATTTATACAACTAGAAGTAATAGCTTAACCTCCTACTTAGATTGAGAGAAAATTATGAAGAAAAGAAAACTAGAAAGAAAAATGGGAGGAGAAATGAGTTTTGTCCAAGTTGGTAGGAGAGAAAATATGAGAGGAAGAAAAAGGAAGAAAAAGTGGGGGGAAAAATGAGGTAAGCCCTATGTCTCATTTTCTCTCCATATCTGGAGAGATTTGGGAAGAAAAACAAGATTTACGTGACTACCTTCCTTCTTCTTTAGTTCTCCCTCTCTATATTTATTTTCTTTTATTATATTTAAAAAAGGATTCGCTTTTTATTTTGTATCTCAAAATAATATTTTTATTAAATAAGTTGGTTTTAAAATATAATAATTTGAAAATATATAAACCAAATAATTTGATTTTAAATGATTTGATGATGCTAATATTAGTATAATTTTTCTACTACAATATTTAATTTGGTTCAATTTTAAATATGATATATTTTGATAAGGATATTTTAGTTTTTCTTTCCTCTCTATTTTCTCTCATCTATCCAAGTAAGAGGAATGATAATATTTTCTTCCTAATTTTTCTTTCTCTCTATTTTTTCTCCTTTCAACTTTTCTTCTTATCCAAACGGATATGAAATTATACTATATTTTTCCAAAAAGGGTTTACGTGGGCTAAATTAAGAAGTTGGACCCCAGGAAAAACCTCAATATTGAGCCCAAAAATATAAGTGAAAATAAATGATTAAGCCATTTCCTTTTACTAGTTTTAGCCTGTCCATGTGTGTAAATACAGTTCCATCTTCTTCTTCTTATTATTATCATTATTACTATTATTATGTCAACTATTATTTGTTTTGACTACATTATTTTAAACTATTGCCGCATGCTAGTTAGGAGATGGATTGGAAATCGATTTCATTGAACAGTCGACTCAATTTGCAGGAACAAGGAAAATTTGACTGTTTAATTAAAATAAAAATTTGTTATCAGCAAATTTGATGTATAAAATATGATGCATACCTTCTTGTGGCAATGATCCAGTCAGGTTGTTATTGTCTAATGTCAATGTGGTGAGGGAAGTAAGAGACGTAATAGATTCTGGAATACTGCCCTCCAAGTAATTAGCATCAAGCCACAGCTCCTTCAGATTACGTGAATGAGAAAGGTCTGTCAAATGCCAAATGGACATGTGTGCGTTAAGCCACAACTCCTTCAAATTAATTTGTGTGTTTGTGTGTGAGTGTTGTTAAAATTTATTGATAATGAATCTGCTAAGTAAGAAAACGTCATCTTATCTCTTACTTTTGACATTTCATTCAATTCTCTCAATTAAATAAAGGCATATAAATTGTTTAGTTGAGATGATTATGTGGCAAAGGTAAATAATTCGACTTCCCAACAAAATCAAAAAAAAAAATCGAAACTTTCATATATTTAATGGAGAAAACTTTGTCTATATATTCCTTTTAGCATTTTTCTTAAAATGATGGCCCGGTAATCTTTTTTCTAAAAATAGATATGCTTTTGATGCACGTTTCAGTAACTACATATGTCCCTAAAATATACTATAATATAGAAGACAAAGATTTAGCACCGAAATATGGGAATTCTCTCAACATATTATCTTGTAAGTCCAACAATTCCAAGTTCGCCAGCCTGATATCGCCAAGCAGCCCTGTCCCACAAACAACAATGTGATCAGTTACTATGAATGTTAGTGGGTATAAAGAATTATAAAAAACAATTCATATAATTAATAT
This sequence comes from Neltuma alba, assembly GCF_004799145.2. Lineage (NCBI taxonomy): Eukaryota > Viridiplantae > Streptophyta > Magnoliopsida > Fabales > Fabaceae > Neltuma > Neltuma alba. The sequence goes on along the minus strand of NW_021637583.1, from coordinate 124,483 downwards.
CATCATCCTCTTCATAATTTAACATGAAGTGAAAGTTTGATAATGTAGTTTTTATTAAGCTTGTTTTGGGTCCCTCCATATATTTATCTTGCTTAGTAATTTATTTTTTGAAAAATATTTACAACACGAATCAAAATTTTTAGTATCTCAAACATTTTCTAAAATATCTTACTTGATTATATTTTTAAAAAATGAGTAATAAAACTTTTGGTACTCAAATTCAATTTGTCTCCGTTATCAATTTGGTCTGTGAAGTTTAATTTTTATCAATCAAGTTCTAAAGTTTTCATAGATTATATAGTTTGTTATTGCTTAAAGACAATAAATATGTATGTATTTTTTCCAAAAATAATAAAAATGGATAATAAATGAGTAAGAAAAAGATAAGTATGAGAGAGAATAAATGAAGTGATATAACATGTAATTATTGGGAGAAAATATAAAAAATTGGTTCAAATTTCATAAATAAAGCAAAGTGAGGGTTATCATCCTCGAATTAATGGTTAGTGATAGCACATGTGCGTTTAGGATTCTATATCTTCTAACCATAATGACTAATTTTGTATGATTATGAAACTTTAGGAACTTGATTTATAGCAATTAATTAAATTTTATGGACCAAATCAATCAGTGAAGCAAATTTGAGGGACAGAAAATTTCATTATTCCAATCAGAATTATCCACAAATATTTAGCTAGAACTAGAATGGACTCTTATCGTGGCAACCGATGAAAAAGAACGAGATAAAAGGCAATGAATGATATGATCATAATCATTATTAGCTAATTTTTTACCGTAACTGATGTGCTTTTACATCTTCAAAAATCACAGTTCGAAATGCTTATAAAAATGTCGGTCTTAATTAACAATGTATATCTATGTACTGTGTGTATATATTATATGTATGCATGAATGATAGAATAGTTAAAAGAAAGAGGGTGACCTGACAAGTAATTCCCATCCAAACGCAACACCTGAAGCTGGATGAAGGGGAGAAAAGAAGAAGCATTGAGTGACCATTTGACGCGTCTCAACTCATAAGCTCTTGTATCGTTCAGAGAAAGGCTTATGACTCTACGAGTGGAGTTGTCACACTCTACAGCCTCCCAAGTGCAGCAATCTGCAGTGAACATGATTATGGCCATCATGCACAACACGTCTTCTGATCTCACTGAATGATACCCCATTTTTGAGTATGCTTAATTAGCTTCCCTGTTTGCCTATATGTCTTCCATTACGTCCTCTCTATCCATATATATATAGGCCGGAAGGAGACTCAATTATTGCTCTCTGAGTTCCAAAACAGTACACGAGTTGACTCATTTGTGGAGAAATGACTCAGACTGAGGATTAAAAAAACACAGCATATGGTCGGTGGCCAGCAACCAATAAAGCTAACAACCATGCAAGACGCGTGACGACCGAGTCACAGTCAAAAAGTTGGGGGGGTGGTGTAATCTAGCCATTGGCCAGTGAAAAGAATTAAATTATTATGTATTTATAAAAAGATTTTCACACAGACAATAATAAATCACAGACTCAATCAATCCTCTGTTCTGGGTGTGACTAGAAATCTGACATCTGATGGACTATTCAAACAATGTCGGGGCGGATCGCAATTATAGCAGAAAAGATATAACAAAACCATGGTATACCGACACAGAATTGGAGTCGTTTAATTAGAGAGATTAGAAAAAGATGAAAGATTTTTTTTTTTGAATGGTAAAGTATATTAAAAAGAAGAATATGTACAAGCAGCCGTAAAGGCAAAAGAAAGAGAATCAATCTGTTGTTTCTGAAAACTTTCATCACAAAATAACTTCCTATTCCTAACGTTCCAAAGTTTCCAGCAAAGGAGGCCGAAAATCACTCTCCAGGTGAAAAAGATTCGCTACCCCCAAAATACACGATTGGGCTTGACGTAACCTCTCGACGACTTATGATTGATCCTGATAGTTGCTAACAATATTCACCGCACAAATAAGCTTTATATAAATATATATATATATATATATATATTCTTATCAAACAAACTATGCTCCATCAAAGAGAGTTTGGAAAGCCAGACTAAATACGGCAGACTGAGATTGTTGTGCAGAAAGTAAACTATACGTCTAAACCCTGAAGTTTATTTCTATACGTTTATCTGTGTTTAGCACTAAAATTGACTCCTAGGCACTCAGTTAGGGCTAATTATTAGGATAAAAACTTATAGAATTAATCTAAACTGAATTTTCCGGTTTGAACTTGATTAGCCAAAGACTCCTATCTACCAAGAATAACACGAACAATAAAACGTTAGAAAAAATATACTACCTCCCGTCCTAATTATAGAATCCATGACACATGGAAACAAATCTGATCAACTAGAAACCTGATATCTTATGTACTATTCAAACAATGTCGGGACAGAGTGCAATTATAGCAGAAAAGATACAACAAAACCGTAGTATAAACAGCAAGAACCTCATGCAAACCGATAATCATTTCTCCTTTGTTGTATCGGCCGTATGGTTAACAAATGACGTAGTTTCCTGTTGAATGGGCCGTGATTATAACAAAAAATACAGATAAAGTTGCTGATGTGATTTCTGCAATATACTACCTCCGGTTCTAAATATAAGAGCTAATTGATGAGATCCTAATTCACTTTATCTCTCTATTTAATAACTAAAGGAAACTTAAGTTTTGTTTTATAAATGAGCTTTAAGGTTGTTGGCAGCTAATTCTACCAATCCAGAAAGTATTCTCCCAGAATGCTCCACTTCGTACCTGACGCAGACTTAAATCGTTTGGTGTGGAATATAAGGAAAAGATGAAGACTCCTTGCCCCAAAGGCCAAAGTACACAACTAGGCCCAACCTCTCATCACTGTCTGATCTTGACTACTGTTGCTTACACTTGATACACTTATAAGTTATATCACAGCTATTCAAAATCATTGTATGAAGTTTATGGCTTTACAGTCTAGTGCCATAAAAGCTCTCATATCAGTAGAAAGCCGCGGGTTTAATCTCACTTATAGCCACAAGCCATTAGTCGCAACTAAGCATAGGGCAATAATGGCTTCCATTACGTCCTCTCTATCTCTATATATAGGCAGTACGGAAATTCAACTGAGAAAAACATAACAACTTGGGCAAATTAAAAAAACACAGCACTTACTTAATGGCAACCAATAAAGCTAACAACCATGCAAGACTTGAAAAGTAAGTCACAACCAACAAAGCTAACAACCAAGACTTGAAAACCAAGTCACAGTCAAACCTCGGTTGGGGGGTGTTGATATAGCAAATGATGATGATAGCAAAAGTAACTTATTTTCAATATGACTTTTGAAAAAGTGAGATTTGGTAAAAGTTAAATTAGGCAATATGATTTATGTTTGGATTAACTTTTATAAAAATTAGTTTGTAAAGTAGAAAAATTGTTTGGATTATGGTTAGATAAGTAAGTTTAGTTTGTACAATAACCAAAATGGATATGTCTTTTATTAAATAATGAAAAACGATTAAAATATGAATTTACAAAATAAAATTATTTTAAATTATTATAATTAGAAGAATTTATATTTAATAAATAAAAATATATTTAAATTAGAAATCATAGTAACATGAAAATTGGAACCAAATAATATTATATAATTAATTGGATGATTTACTCAACATAATTTATGTAAGTCTAAAATAAAAAATATTATAAAAGTTATGTTAAGAATTATTTTAGTTTCGCTTATGAGAGTATAAAAAATAAATAATTAAAAACTGATTGGGAAGCACAAAAAATATGAAGATAGAAGCATAAAAATATAAATATAAGGATAAAAATGTGTCTTAATTTCAAAAAGTTTTTTTGTATAAGTCATAGGTAAGTTTCAGATGTTTTTACAATTGTTCTTAAAAAGGTAATTTTTAGCCCATAAATCAGATTAGCCAAAAACTACGACAAACAACTCCTAACTTTACAAACTAACTTATTAAACTTTTAAGCTACTTTTTGCCCCATAAACGCTCAGCCAAACAGGCCGGTAGTTTCTTGTTGAATAGGTCGTGATTATAACAAAACATAAAGATAAATTAAAGTTGCTGATGTCATTTCTGCAACATAATTTAAGAAAACTTGAGTTTCGTTTTATAAGTGGGCTTTAAGGTTGTTAGCAGCTAATTCTCCCAATCCAAAAAGTATTCTCTCAGAATGCCCCACCTCGTACCTAACGCTGACTTAAAGTCGTTTAGTGTGGAAGATAAGAAAAAGGTGAAGATTCCTTGCCCCAAATAAAGCACACGACTGGACCAAGCTCCCGCCTTGTTATCAGTTATGTCACAACAATTCAAAATTATTGCATGAGGTTAATGGCTTTACAGTCTAGTGCTATAAAAGCTCTCATACAAGTAGAAAGTCGCAGGTTTAATCTCACTTATAACCACAAGCCATTAGTCACAACCAAACATAAAGGCGAATAATGGCTAGTCAATATATAACCAGTGATCCCAACTCCCAAGAGTTATGAAGGACAAAATAGATATTTTACAAAATGAGTTTCCGAAATAATTAAAAAAAAAAAAATACATCAAGCAGCGTTTAGTCTGTTACTGAAATTTCAGGGAGGGAAGGTGGAGATGCTTTCCTGTTTTCTTTCACGGATTGCGAAGAAATACTATGCTGTTTAGGCTGTTAATATATATGTTGGGTTTAATTAGCACGTAATATGAGAATTATAACTATGAATGTGGAAAAACTGCGGAATTTGAAATGATAGCCGAAGACACAGACAAGAAGAGAGAGGGATCAAAACCACAGTCCCATGGAAATTCTTTCCACTTCGATAATTGATGATATCAGTTTCGACGTCTCTGTACGAAACTTGGCTCAAAATTTTTCCACATCAAACTGACAATCTTTTGGTTATTGTGATCGTTTGTTACATGATCAAAATCTTATGAACTACTGAAAGGCTATTCTTTTTTGCCTCCACCCATGAAATAACTTGTCACCGCTCTCTCTTATATGAGTAGTTTTTAATTGAAAATGTAAGGGTTCAAATAAAGAACTATAATGACACCTAGAAAAAAGACCCCATATGCTGCTGCAAAAGTCCATAAGAAGGCATCTCGAAAATCATCTGCTTCCAAATGATGAGTTTGCTTGATTCTCCCTTTTGATTTACTATTCCCGAGTCGTTGTAAATCTTAAATCTTGATTATTTTATATAAATTCCGGAATGTAACATCATGCTATATATATAATTAACTAGAATCAGATTCTGCTTGCGTAAATAAATTTGAAGCTTAACCTTTTATTACTATACTTATTGATTATTGATGCATATATAATAAGAGTCCCCTGCTCAACTTGTCTCTCTCAAAGAGTAGACATTAACAAGGGCAGATTATAAACGAAAATTGATCAGATTATTTTTTTTCCCTTTTAATATCTTAATTAACTCCCATACGAGTACACAGGAACTAAAATGAAAGGGAAAAAAGTATCATTATTTCACAGAAACTGACAATAATAATGAACTCTCAATAATCAACATCCACAGCAAAATTCCAGGGCTCAGCAGCAGCATGACGGAGCAACACTGCACAGCAAAACAACGTAATCAAACAAAAAATACCAATTAATTAGTTGACTTTTTATATATATAATCTATAATCTAATAGGAAAAAAAAAAAAACAGCATATGCAATAAATTACAAATTAAGTTGGATTAATTGTGTTCTGTGTGGGAAAAGATGTTGTGAGATGAGAAAGTGATGAGAGAGGAACCCACCATCCTTTCCAGAAGCCTTCACCCTTACTTTTGGTGTCCGCTGGGATCTGTGATGAATCTTGAACAGCTTGCACGGTGGTGGGATATCCAGGTGGTGGTGTTTGGTGGTGGTAATAAGCCTGACCCGATGGAGGATAAGCCATCACTGGTGTTGATAGCTGATAAGCCTCTGCATGTGCATAATCATATCATCCAATCTGACATATATCAAATAAACAATAATACAGCAAGAAACTGGTTAATTAAGTTGAATAATTCTACAAAAACCTGAACCTTGTTTGTGTTGACTCATAGTATCTGTTGCAGGTTTTGCACTAGACTGAGAAAGAACGAGAAAAGAGAAGGGTGATCATATATATTTCTTATAATTAACTAATTTGCCTAATTTTTATAAGTTAATCAAATTAGTTAAATATATCTTATATTAAGGACTGAAAGAGTAATAATTATAGTTAATGGTCAGATAGAGGGCAAACTCTGAAGTAGCTTGAAGGAACCACTTAAACTACGTACGTTTGGCAAGACGGTATTTTGATCACAAACCGTATCTGATATACATATAACAGTAAACGTAGCAGGAGGCTCTTGTTGATGGTAGGGATTTATGGTTAATAAATATTGATGAAGTTGTTCATTATCTTTTGAACGATCGGAACAGAGAGGCTGAGATGAAATAGATGAAGATGAATAGCCTTTATAAAGCTGCTTCATGTTAAGCATTCCATCAATTGGTAGTTGTAACTAAAAAAATTGTATAGCAACGGTATTTATTATAAATAACTAACTCAACAAATTTCTTTAATCTACTCAAATTATTCAATTAACTCTTATATTAAAGACCGGCTCATTTCTTCAATTAAAAAAAAGTACATTTTTGTTTCATAAGTGAACTTCAACGTTATCATATCTGGCAAAGACTTCCTGGGGTTTAGTGTGAAAGGCTAGAAATAGATGAAGATTCATTGCCCCAAAATACACGATTGGGCTTAACAAGTCTTATATTATTTATCACAAGTCAGTGCATTTGCTTTTGACATTTCTGCACAATCCAACAAATAAAACTATGTGTTCATATGTGTTTAGCGCTTTTCTTCCTTTTTTTTTTTTTTTGAACTTTTGAATTAGTGGCAGACAGTAATTAACTGAGATTATAAGTGGGATCCCACAACTTTTTGTTTGTTTACAGGAAATCTTTCATACCATTAGATTATGAGACCATTATAGCACAGTTGAGTTGTAGTCACTCAGTTATGATTAATTAGGATAATAATTCATTGAATTTGCGGTTTTGAACTTGCCAAGAGTCTCCAATATACGTATCAAGAATAATACAATGACAGTTTTTTTTTTTGGGGGGGGGGATGGTCGAACATACGAACAGGGGAATCACAGTAAGATGATTTTAAAATTAAAAAAAAAAGAAAGAAAGAAAAGAAAGATGCATATCGAAACCACTTCAAATAAAAAGAAATTATTTCCATTTATTGCTTTAGTTATCAATTTAGTAAATGAAGTTTAATTTCTATCAATTAAATTTTTTAATTCTGCATATAAGGTATAAATAACTAAAAAATACATACTCATGTGGTCCTATTTATAAGTTAAAGAGAAAAGATTTCATTTTTTTTAATTTATAAGTAACATCATTAAATTTTTTACACGAATATAAAGTTGATGAAATTTAAAATTTTTCATGATTATAATAAAAAAAAAGCTAGATTTGAGTTACATATGAGTAAAGACGCTGATGTTTCAAGAAAAGTAGATGCAGACCAAGTCATTTTCCCTCTATATCTCTGATCTGACAGCCATGACTACTCAAAACAATGTTCACGCTTTGGCATACAAATAAATGCCCATTCAAGGAAATCTCAGTGAATTAATCTAATCAACTAAATTTGCCAATGAAGTTAACTATCCTTAATTTGTCGCTTTGGGGTTACTCCAAAAATTAACCGAATTAATGCAATATAGTGCACAATCCGGGTCGTATTCACTTTGAGGAGCCGAAAACGAAATTAAATCCTAGTAAATAAACGCATGTAACCTAAACTATATAAAAGGGATTTTTGATTTTGAAAAACTGCTAATTAAATACTACGAATCAAATTAAAATTAAAATAATTTTTTTTGTTTTTATATAAAAGTGATTAAAATGAATAGAGATTAAAGAAATGAAAATAAGACACACAAATAACAATGATAATAATCAATCCTCCAATTCAACAATGTAGGCAATCATCACTCTAAAAAATATGGGAATTAAAACAATGAATTAAGAATTATAATTAAGCTTTTAATCCAACAACCGAGCCACCTTGAATTGCCACAAAATATTTTCCTAAAATCCTAATTTACTAACTGCAACCAGAATAGTAAAATGGAATTAAGGATGCTAAAAACCAATGCTTAATTAGAACTCTTAAATCCAAAATAACAGAATTGTAGCTAGCAAGAGACAATATGATCAAAAATTCCAAGCCATCTTAGAAAATCACAATATATTAACTTCAAAATCAATATAAATGTCATAACCACCACATCATAATTGAAATCAAAGCTACAAACAGCCCAATGTCAAATGCTAAACAATAATCCAGTCACAATAATCTCCACAGATAATCAGATTTAACAATACAAAATTTTTTAATAATCAGAATAACTATCCTAAGACTTAGGAATTGTTAAACAATTATTAGATAGGAAATTAAAATAACTAAACTCCCTTTTGATGATCTGAGCTCCTGCCATTATTGTTGAATTAGAGAATTAGAGGATCTTAGCCACAGTTTGCCATAAGAAATGCCATATTCAGAATTCTGCTACAAGGCTCCATGGAAGAGAAAAAGGAGACGGAACAGTGGTCCTCACTGGTTCTGTGCGCCGGCGAGGAGAAGATGATCGTCGTCGCTGGTCTCCTCTGACCGTCGCTCACTGGTTCGTCGCCCAGCTCCTGCTTCTCGCCGTCACGAGCTCGTGTTCAGCGCGTCTCCTCTGCTCTCAGCTCCTGTGTCTGCGTCTCTCTTTCAGCGCCTCCAGCTCGTTTGAGATGATGATGAATAATGCGTCGCGTTATCTGTGTATTCGTGCTGCATGTGTTGCTGCTGTTTGTATGCGCCGCCGTCACTGGTCCCTCAGCTCGCTGGTCTTTCCGTCTCTCTTCGTCTTTTGGTTGAAGATGATAATAATGGATATTAGGGGTGGAGCAAAACGCAGCGTTTTGCTCCCCCTTTTATTGTATTATTTTTTTCTTTTTTTTTTAATTTATATTTTTCTTTTCTTTTTTATTTTTTTTATTTTTATTTTTTTTTTATTTTCAAATCTTCTAAAAACCTGCAAGCAAAAATTTAAAGATAAGGTAGCATTAATTGTCCTAAAAAATTAATTAGTCACAATTAAACCAAATATGACAATTTTGCCCCTATAAAATAATAATTCAAAATAAACATATTAAATCAATTAATCAATCAATTAAAGTCAAAAGGGACTAATTAAGTTGACAAAACCCATATAAAAGATATCAAAATATATAAAAATAATTGAGTTTGTCAGCCAAACAGTTATACCAATTCTAAGTCATGTTCGTTCCATACAAACTCATCTTCCTTCACCGTAATCAAAATAACTATTTCTTTTACCACATTGAGAGGATCCAAGGCCTTGTTTCCGAGGTTTCAACGCAAAACGTGGAAGTGAGTGAAATAGAAGTGGTTAGTTTATCCACTCCATTACAATAATAAATATATTTTGGAAAAAAAAATACAAACTTAAAAGATAAAGTGAATTAAAATTTTATATTTAAGATTAAATTCAACTTTCAATTAACTCTTATATTATATTAAGTACTAAAATTAAATAATATCTAATAAACTGCACTAAAACGTAGGTTAGGACCAAGTAATGGGTCGCATATTTCAGCATGGCGTCCATCCTGATCATGTTAAGACACAAACTGGCTATCTTTCATTAATACTATAATTCTAGATTTGACCAATATGAACTACATCATGAAAGTCTCATGAACAGAGGTCTTCTTTCTTGCATCCCATGTAAATAACTCGTAAATTCTCTTCCAAATGATTGTAATTACAGAAATGGGAGCGTTGGCATCAATTAATTGATAGTTGAAAGTTTCTTCCAGTTTTAGAAGCCCTTCTCTCTTCGTTCAGCCACCCCTCACTCCTTTCATTAAATCCTAATAATCTGACATGGACTAATAACCAGTTTAATTAATCTGAAAAACTAGGAAGAGGTCAAGATACGCTCCCGCAGAATGCACGATAGGGCTTAGGCTTTCTATTTCTGATGATCTCGACAACTATCTATCATCTCACACGCTAATTTCTGATCAACAAGAATGAAGTTTACCAGAAAGTTATAATTGTGAGCGGAATTTAAAGTAGTTTCCGGCTTGAATCAGTCATGATTATGACAAGTTATAAAGTTGCTGATGAGCACAGAGGATGTGAATGGCATATATATATATATATATATATCATACGTGTCATTTCTTCAATTAAAGAAAACTGCAATTTTGTTTCGTAAGCATACTTCAACGTTGTCATAATTCACCCAGACTTGGAGTCGTTTAGTCTGAAAGAATAGAAAAGACGAAGATTCGTTACGTTGCCCCAAAAATACACGATTGGGCTTAACGTAACCTCTCAATATAAGATCGATCCTGACAGTTGCCGGCAATGTGGACTGCACAATATTAGGGGGTGAACAGTAATAATATGACATTACAAGGGGAATCAAATTTACAACCCCCCACTCCACTTACAGGGGATTTTTCGTGCCATAAGAATACAAGGTCGTAGCATCTACGTTTTGCATTAAAATTGAGTTTTATTCACTTAGTTATGATTAATCAGGATAATAATTCATTGAATAGAATTGATCCACTAAACCGTGAAGTTGTGGCTTTGAACTTGCCAAAGCCTCCCATGTACGTACCAAGAATAATATAATGAAAGAGTTCGGGGGAAAAAAAAGGTGACATGCATATAAGGTTGAACTTGCGAAGAGGAGAGTCTTAAAAAGATGATATCCGGATATTCCTCACGGTCCTTAATGTAAGATTTAATTGAGGAATTAATATTGACCATGTATGTAAGATCTATTCCATACATATTAAAAAACAACAGAGGGAGAGACGCATACCAAAATTACTTCAAATAAAAAAAAATTATCTCCATTCATTCCTTCAGCTATCAATTTAGTAGAGGAAGTTCAATTTTTATCAATTAAATTTCTAAACTCCGATACGAATAACTAAGTTATGAGGGTAAAAAGTTATTAAAAAATTGGTTTAAAGTAATAAATATGTAAAAAAAATTATTTCGTTTTAAAAAAAATTTTCATACTTATGGAGAGAGGGGGTGAATGAGCAGAAAAAAAGAGGTGTGTGAGAGATAATGAACGCAGTGATATAATTAGTGAAGGAAATAATTAAAAAATGATTAAAATTTCAAACACCTTTATGCTTTGTTTGGATGGGAATAAAAGTTTGAGTAAGAAAATAGGCGAAGACAAAGTTAAGAAAAGGGAAAATATTATCACCCATTTTGTTTGGATGGAGGAGAGAAAATAAAAAGAAAAGAAAATGAGTAAATATGTTAATGACTAAAATACTTTTATCTCTATGTCAAAATATATTATGTTTAAAATCACTCCCAAAATCTATCTCTTATAATTAAATTTTTGTGATTAAAATATCACAGTTTTAAAGCTTATACAAATCTTCAGCAACAATGTATATATTTTCTAGTGAAAAAAATTAACAATGTATGCATTAGGACGAGGGTCACAACTACCACCGCGCCCACCGCACCTATCCTTTTTTCGATGACAAGGAAACGACACCTACAAATCAAGTTCCATACGCAAGGCACCTGCAGTAATAAAATCTGGGGGACTACTTAAGAACGTAATTCCTTCTGCGATGCTCAAAGCTCTTTTGGCCATCTTTTGGCCATAGTGTCAGCAGCAACGTTGGCTGTTCTGCAGCACCAAGTAACGCTTGCTTCCCAATCCTGCGCAAGCCATCGCCGGATCTCCATAAGTAGGCCTCCTTCCTGATGGTCTTCTGCCCAACCAGCGTTTAAGAGATCCACCACTTCTCTGCAATCAGTTTCAACAACAATTTTCCTCCATTGCAAATCCGAGAAGCACAGCCCAGAGTTCAGCGTGAAGTCTCGTCCCTCTAGACATTCTAAACATAAACCCATCAAGCATCGAGCCATCATGGTCTCGTGCAATTCCGGCACAGGCCGAGTCCTTTGTGTGCTGAACGGTAGCCCCGTCAACGTCGATCTTGATGCATCCAACAAAGGGGGGCTGCCAAACACCATTCGTCGGTATGGGATCACCTACCCCATCTGAGCATTGCTCCGAGCATGAAATAATCGCACGTGCATGAGAGACGACTTGTCTAAAGCCCACAGCGCTGTTTTGGAATACGTGTGCATTCCGGTTGAGCCATATATGGCGACTAAGCACCGCAAACCAGACCCTCCAAGGGAACCCCATGACTTTAAAACCGAGGTTAATATTCCATTCTAACCATTGGCTAAGATCATGCAATCCAAAAAACCGTACACGGAATTGCCTTGGGAGGATATCAGCCCAGCACTTAGAGGCCCGCCGCACCTATCCTCTCACTGTATACTTTGCCCTTTTCTAATTATGTTTCCTTAAGTGTGTTGTAAATTGATTTTATGTTCTAAAATGCCCTCAGTACCATAATATTTACTCATTTAATGAAAGAAAAATTACAATAAGGTCCCAAGAAAAAAAAATATTAAGAAGTCCCAATAAAATTTAGGTCTTCTTAGCCAATTAAATTTTTAAACATGGATTTTTCACCAAATTTCCCATAATACAATTGCTATTCCCATCCATGGCATATATATTTTTTATAGGAAATCATGATTATGACGTTCGTGTAGATGTTATTTTCACAGACATATTCATCGTACTGAATAAACGCAGCACGATTGTCTCAGTAAAGCCAACCAAGACCTGTAAACCTAGTCACAACCAAACAAACAGTGGGGCAATAAAGTCAATGGCCGGTGATCCCCAAGAATAAAATTAATACGTATGAAATGAATCTCTTTAAACAATTAAAAAGTAAGAAATCAAACACTTATCAATCCTCTATTCTGGGTGTGACTAGAATCTATGACCCATAGAGACGACTCTAATCTATTGTAAATCTGCCATATCATGTATTATTCAAACAAATCTGGGACAAAGCACAGTTTTAGCAGAAAACATTTCACAAAACCATGGTATACTGCAAAACCAAATGTAGCAGGAGATCATCAGAACCTAAGCTCTGTTGGGGTCGTAGTAAATTCTCGGAAATTGTAGGCATGAGGCATATATATTTCAAAAATCTGCCTCAGTAAGCTCAGTTCCAGGCATTGCGTGCACAGAGAACTAATGTGCCATCCTATGGTGGTTGGCTGTAGTAGTTGAGTTGACTCATAGGATCTGTTGCAGGTTATGCACTAGACTGAGAAAGAAAAAGGGATGGGTAATGATGTGTGTGTGTGTGTGTGTGTTCTCAATCTCGATGGAGACGAAGAGAATAAACAAAAGGAGAATAAACCAACGGCTATAATTACTTGTAATTTTTTTGTAGATAACTTTTATGAAAGGCTCCCACATGGATATTGGGCGAAGAATTTGCAGAAAGCCGAGAAAGAAACAACAGAGAAAGATATCTATATTTGGCCAAAAGGTATCAGTTGTAGGTGGTATATTTGGTAAAGCAACGAGCCAGCTTTATCATAAAGCTAGAAATATAGCTCTAATATTTATTGATGATGTTAAGAATCGTTTGCTCAAGATAATATATATCTGTGTTTAATTATATTTGTTTAGTTCGCAACCTGTTCGGACCAGAATCAAGGCATATATATGTTAACTGAATTAACCTATACTGAATCCTGATTCTGTGGTGGGGTAATAGGTTGATGTTTTTCATGATTCTTAATTTCAAATCCTCTTATTCTCAACATTTAAAAATTTTTAGACAGATAAAACACCGGATCAAGGTGCGATTTGAAGAATGAACTTTTGCGTCAAGAGGGTATGATACCGTTTAATTTTAAAAGATGCAAAACTAGACATATAATCATTAAAAAGGAAGCCAATTTCACCACTCCCGTTAAAAGGAGTAAACGGCCGTTTGTTTTTCTTAAGGTGGATTTCTGTTACACTGATTTCTTCCCTCTCGTAATTATGAGAGTGTTTGGGTGAAACCAAACAATGATTTGGAGAATAGCTTTTGAAGAATAAATTTTAAACAAATAGATTTTGTAAAAAAAATGATTTTAACAAAGTGAAAATGTTTGAGTTGTTATTATCATAATCATTTTTTTCATGTATAAATTACTAAAAATGATGTAAGTTAATATGATAATTATAGAAAAGTAGATTTAATTTATATTTTTTTTGAAATAATAAATTGTATATAAAAAATATAATTAATTAATTTACTTCTCGTCCTTAATATAAAAGCTAACTAGAACTAGATATTTAATTTAATTCTGAATATAAGATCACAATCTACTTTATCTTTCACATTTATCTATTTTTATTATCCCAAACCATGGTTTTATATCTTCAAAAGAAAAAAAAAATCACTTTATGAAAAACCATGGTTTTATACTCCAAATCATAGTTTGCAATTTAAAAATGATTTCACAAAAAATCATGGTGTTTGGCTAATTTTTTTCAAACTATAGTTTTCAATCAAAAAATGATTTTACAAAAAATTGACATGCCTAGATAGTTGGATCTTCAAATTATGGTTTTGCCTCCCAAACTATAGTTTTTGCTTGTTACCTGAGGGGCTGTTTTGCTTACTCTTTCTTAAGATTCTCAAACTCTCCCATTAGCACATATTCAACCCCCGTCTCTCGTCTCCCCTTGTCTCTCTCTCTCTCGCTCTCTGCCTCTCATCTTTCTTTCTCTGTTACTCTTCAGCAACCGAGTGTCTCGTCCCTGCAAACCAGTGAGTTTCGAGTTTTCCTGCGGTTGAGTTCGACAAGGCCATGGCGGTTGAGTTATATGGATAATCTCCCCCTGGATGTACATATAGCTTCTAAGGGTAGAACCAAAGATGCGTGTGGAGCCACTCTCCAAGAAAATGTGCACATAATCGTCGAGACTAGGTTGCAGAGAAGCTCTGAAAGGTCCTTCGATGAGGGGAAGAAGGAGGATGTAGTGACGATCATAATTCTGAAGCATCATCATTTGGGTTTCGTTCTACCATCGCTTCCTTTAGTTCGACCCAATGGGTGCTTCATAACTTGAATTCGAAAATGCTCATAACCTGATCCCACTGACTTCTCTGATGGGAACCATATGGCGGTGGTTGGAATGGTTGGCGTGGAAGCCGACAAAGAACCGATACTAGCAACGTCATTGGTCGGGGTTGCTATAGTGTTTGGTGGGACTCGGGTGAGAATTGGGTGGCCATTGGCGAGGAAGGTTGATGCTTGGAGCTTTACGGAGGATGATGAGCTTTCATGGCAGGGACCTTCTTTGTGATCACTTGAGAAAGTGATGCTTGAGAAACTAGCCAAAAGGAAACCAAAAATGTTGTTGGCAGTAGTCTCTAGTGAAGGAGAGATAATAATGGTGATGGTGGGGAAAGAAGGCGAGGAGTTAATTCTGACGGGCCGAGGAAGAGAGGAATTAAGGAGTGATATTATTAAAATAATTTGAAGTGATGAGAGGAGGAGGAGAGATGACATTTTTGAGAGGGTAACGTGTCATTGGAGAGTATCGAGCATTCTGACACGCTATGGTGAGCTAAATTTAAAAAGAGAAAAAAAAAAAGTTAAAGTGCACCCACCACCCCGAACTATTTACACAGGTACATCTAGTGGTCTAAAATAACTTTGGGTGCATCCAGTATCCTAAACTAATTAAAATTGTGCGTCCATATCTCAGGCTAACAGAAATATTATGTTTAACCGCTACTTTCCTGACTCAGTTTAAAATTGACCCCAGATATTCTAAATAGTAGACACATGGACATTTGATGTGTATTATTCTTACTCAAAATTTAATTTATTTCCTTCCTCTTCTTTTAAATAAATTGACTTTTGAGTAAGAATAATACACATCGGGTGCCTATGTATCTACCATGTAGAATATCTGAGGTATATTTTAAGCTGAGTCAGGAAAGTAACAGTTAAACATAACATTTCTGTTAGCATAGAATATGGACGCACCATTTTAATTAGTTTATGACACTAGATGCACCAAAAATTATTTTAGGCCACTGGATACACCTAGGTAAATAATTTGGAGTGTTTGGTGCACCTTAACAAAAAAAAAAAGGGAAAATCACTAACAGGTCCCACAAAAGGTAATTTATTACTCTGAGGTCCCATGAAATGTCAAAATCACTGACAGGTCCCAAGGGACCTCAGAATAATATTTTCGTTTTGTAAAATGACATTACTGCCCCTCATATTCCAGATTCACATTTGCTCTGTTATTACGATTTACAACCTCAGCAGCGACTATTAACAACCTAATGAGAGGGCGTTAACAACCCTAGCAGTATCCGTTAACAACTTACTTTATAGAATTATATAACCTCTACATAAGAGTAAATTATAACCAAATAATATAATACAACAACTTTAACACTAAAATGGGAAGCTTTTTGATATCATTAAGAATTTTAACTAGATCCAATAGGATTATAGTAATATTTTAATGCGAATATCCATTTACAATCTCAATAGCGATTATTAACAACCGAATGAGAGGGCATTAACAACCTAAGCAGTAGCCGTTAACAACTTACTTTATAGAATTATATAACATCTGCATAAGAGTAAATTATAACCAAATAGTATAATACAACAACTTTAACACTAAAATGGGAAGCTTTTTGATATCATTAAGAATTTTAACTAAATCCAATAGGATTATAGTAATATTTTAATGCGAATATCCATTTACAACCTCAATAGCGACTATTAACAACCGAATGAGAAGGCATTAACAACCTAAGCAGTATCCGTTAACAACTTACTTTATAGAATTATATAACCTCTGCGTAAGAGTAAATTATAACCAAATAGTATAATACAACAACTTTAACACTAAAATGGGAAGCTTTTTGATATCATTAAGAATTTTGACCAAACCCAATAGGATTATAGCAACATTTTAATGCGAAAATCCATTTACAACCTCAACAGTAAGTATTAATAACCTAAGGAGAATTGTTAACAACCTTAACAGTGTCTGTTAACAACTAATTTTATCGGATAATATAACTTCTAACTATAACTAACTAAACTATAACTAAATAGTCTTAAAGTTAATCTTATATAGTTGTTAGAGGTTATATTATCCTATAAAGTCAATTGTTAATAGATACTGCTTAGATTGTCAACAGCTCTCTTTGGATTATTAATACTTACCATTGAGGTTGTAAATGGATCTTCGCATTAAAATGTTGCTATAATCCTATTGGGTTTAGTTAAAATTCTTAATGATATCAAAAAGCTTCCCATTTTAGTATTAAAGTTGTTGTATTATACTATTTGGTTATAATTTACTTTTATGCGGAGGTTATATATTCTATAAAGTAAGTTGTTAACTGATACTGTTTAGGTTGTTAATGCCTTCTCATTCGGTTGTTAATAGTCACCGTTGAGATTGTAAATGGATCTTCGCATTAAAATATTACTATAATCCTATTGGATCTAGTTAAAATTCTTAATGATATCAAAAAGCTTCCCATTTTAGTGTTAAAGTTGTTGTATTATATTATTTGGTTATAATTTACTCTAATGTAGAGGTTATATAATTCTATAAAGTAAGTTGTTAACGGATACTGCTAGGGTTGTTAACGCCCTTTCATTAGGTTGTTAATAGTCGCTGCTGAGGTTGTAAATCGTAATGACAGAGCAAATGTGAATCTGGAATATGAGGGGCAGTAATGTCATTTTACAAAACGAAAATATTACTCTGAGGTCCCTTGGGACCTGTCAGTGATTTTGACATTTCGTGGGATCTCAGAGTAATAAATTGCCTTCTGTGGGACCTGTTAGTGACTTTCCCAAAAAAAAATGAAGGGAAAGAACTCAAAGAAGACTAATCAGGAGAGAGAATGAGTGACCACTAGTGGGACCCACTTTGAAAAAAAGAAATGAACGCTGAGGCCTTTTTAACGGAATGGTGAAATTACTCTTTTTTTAATAACTATGTTAATTTTGCATTCCTCAAAATTAAATATTGCCAGACGCTGTTGACGTAAAAATTTATTGATAAAATTGAACCTTTACTCGTAAAACACCTAACCAGATACGCTTAACTGCAGCTAGTTGAACATTGATGTGAAAACATTTTTTGGGGCTTGTGCTCAGTTGATAAAGTTGACACGTCCTCACTAAATGTGCACTAAGTACTGCTCTATTTTCTCCAACATACATCTCTTCTTTTTGCCGCCAGAAACTTGGCTATTTCATATTAAATGAATTTTCGATGCAAATTCATCGTAAAACCTATCCAATTGTTTTTGTAACCGCGGAATTGCAATGGAATAATACATTTTTCATCAATAGAAGTTCTTGGAATTGGTTTATATGGTTGGAATGAACCAACATTAGATTTTGAAATACCAGCTAATCAATTGTATCCTATGGCAGTAAACATAGTACTCCTCCGATCTTTAATATAAGATCTATTTAATTAATTTAATTAGATTAAATAAGTTAGGTAAGTTAGTTAATTATAAGAAATATGACATGTTTTTCCTAGAACACCATAATCATCTTTATTAATATTCTCCCTCCTTATTCTAGCTACTTGATTATAGTTGAGGGAGTATTTATAAGGGTAATTTAAAAAAAATTGATAAATATGATACATACGTCTTATATTTAGGACCAAAATTAACTCAACAATTAGGTCTTATATTAAAGATTGGAGGAGTACCTCGCATTGAATTTTTTGTTACTTTTGGATAACTTATTAGTATTGTTAATCCCATTCTAATTATAGTTAATGGCCAGATACAGGGAAAACTGTGAAGAAGCTTGAAGGAACCACTTAAACTAAGTACGTTTGGTGAGACAGTATTTTGATCACAAACCGTATCTGATATACATATAACAGTAAACATGGTGGGAGGCTCTTGTTGATGGCAGTGATTTATGGTTAATAAATATTGATGAAGTTAAATTGATTATCTTCTGAATGATAGGAACAGAGAGGCAAAGACGAAATAGATGAATGTGAATAGCCTTTACAAAGTTGCTTCATGCTGTGCTCTGTTCCCTGTATTTGAAAAAAGATCGAAGACGATGATCGAAGACAACAAAGTTCGTCTCATTAGGTTGGCTTAGCAACGTAGACGCTTTACACAGAGAGATCGGGGAAGCTAAGTAGTACATATTTGATTGATGTAATATACAGTATTAGAGGGAATTAGTTTAAACAAGATATTCTGGTTCAAATTTCATTTTAGAAAATTTTGCTACTTTTCTTCGTATATTTTAGATGCTAAAAGATTTTGAATCTAAGTTACATTTACTTTGTTGGTAAAAAATATTACGTCTACTTTTTGCCTGGGGTTATAGTTTGCTGCATAAATCGCTGCTACATTAATATACATTTCGGACTATAATTCTTCTCAAGCGAATATATATGGCAAGGGTCCATTGGTATGAACTATCTAGATTTAACCCTTTTTTCCATTTAGATAATTTTGATATTATATATTTTGATAATTAGATTGTTAACAGCTTTTTTGTTTTGGACCTGACAGAGATTGTTTATTCCTCATCCTTGAACTCTTGAGAAAAAGTGCAGAACTAGGTTTGGTAATTTCATAACTCATAAGTTTGTTCCAAGAATGCAAATATAATATTTATTACAAAAGAACACGTCCCTCTACATTATTATTATGAAGAGTACAAAATTGTATGAGAAAAAATATGAAACCAAAAGGGACTAAAAAGAACAAATAACACAGAAAGCACTCAAAAGCAGCAATCTAAGATGCAGCAGCAGCAGAGAGCAGCACAACTGCAATGAAAAGAAGAAAAGAAGACAAAACAAAGTTAATATCAGTTAATGATCAATTGGAAGAGAAATGAACATTCATTTAAAAAAATTTTAAAAACAGAGATATTTTGGGAACTCACCATCCTTCCCAGAAACCATCGCCCCTACTCGTGGTCTTCTGCGGAATGCAACACCTCACTTTTATATACTAATAGGATCATTTTAACGTCTGTGAATCACTAACGCCAGGTTTCCATCCTGGGAAAAGACAGGGAATTTTTTTTTTCCTTTAACATTGGAATCCGTTGATCAAATGTTTCAAACCTTCAGATAACATATTAGTGATCCAATATCAACCCTGCTTTCAACTCAATCTATTATCACCTAAAATAATTTCATACTATACAATCTTAAATATTATATTAAAAATAAAGCAACGCTCTTGGTTGACAGCATATACGTGCACCTGGCAATGCTCACCTCCTTCTTCTAAAGGATACAAAATAATATTTCCATAAAGCAAGTAAAGTTACTTGCCCGAATATTTTACTATATAATTTACAGAATTATAACAGGTATCTCTACTCTTCAATCAGCCCATCTTCTTCTTAAATAACCTCCTTGTCCTTCTAGCTACTAGCCTTCACTGTTCATCATAAATTGGGGGGTGAGATTCCGAAGAATCCCCGTAGTAGTAATTTCCATCAAACAAATGTGCAGATCACATAAAGCATGCAAAACAAGCCATATGGAACATAACCTTGCAAGCTAATGCAATTAAGCATTTATGCGCAATGACAGATAGACAAGTTGAATAAATAATGCGCAAATAATTGGCAATCACTGCCCCATGTCTATCAGCTACACGTGATCACGGCTAAATAATCCATGCAAGGAATTAAGGATTACATGTTCTCATGCTTTTTGAATAGCAATATGGCACAAACAGACATGCAACAATCATACACAAGTGTAAGGGAGGAAAGAACTACTACCTGGTCTGCTTCCCTCCAAATCAAATCTTACCGTTCTCCTATCTTTCTGCTTCTTGGTGGGCTTGAGCAGATATCAAAACCTATCATGTTCGTAAGGGTAGATCAATATTTGATCCAACTATAATTCATAAATTAAATAACTTTTTAAATCCCAAATCTTCTTTAATTTCTACCCTTACACAATAGTTGGTCACCCTGGATAATTTTTCTTATTCAAACTATTCTCTTTGGAATGCTTCCTTCCTTATCTCAACTCATAGTGTTACTTTACATAGTAACTGGTCATCTTAGTCAAAGATTTTATATATACATGTATGTCACTTCTAAGGACAACCAAGTGCCCTTCATACCTCAGTCACCGAATCCCAATGAAGTAAAAATAATTAAAATCCAACTTCACTAATTTTCACCCATGGCCGAGAGAGACAAATTGATTTCATCTTATTTCCAAGCCAAGCAATTTCAATTTCAAACCTTCTATTAATCTTCTTAATCTTTGGCCTAACATTCCTCCAATAACCTTTCATAATCTGGGAATTATTCCTCAAACAATTTTCTAAATAAATTCTAAGACTCAATCATTTAATCCCTAAATTTTCATTATATTCAATCAATCCCTTCATTCTTCACCATTCATCTTACAACCCCAACTACTTCTCATATTTAAGTGCAATTCATAAATCCTTCGGTCAAGCCTCAAAATTTCAATGTATGAACTTTCTACATGCTCTTCCAATAATTAACAATAATCGTATCATCCAATTTCCTTTACTCTTAATTCAATACAATCTCTTCCATTCCTTCTGCTTAGCAATTTCTTACATTAACCACCATCTTAGTACACAAGGACCCTTCTCCTTAATTCTGAAAATTTTTTCACACCTACGTCAATATCAAAGTCAGCTTTTGAATGCTTCTACTTCAAATCTGGAAATTTTCCTCAAACTAAAACTTTTCTACTTCCATATCTCAAAACTATTTAACTGTACAAATTCAGTTCCTACAAACATGACCAAGACGCGCATATACATAAATATATATATCACATTTATCTAAAACGTGTTTTGCTCTTTCTGGTCCTATGAATCGAAATCACCCATCTCCTACTCATATAGTATTCTTTCTACCCATTAAACTATGTTCTCAAGCTCCTCTATATGTTCGTATGTCATTTACAATTCAGAACAGAACACTTTCCACACATGCATGAATCTGACTTCAACTTCTTCAGGTTATGTACCCCTGTTTGGCCGAATTAAAACAGAGCAACCATTCGGACACACACACACACGTAACTACTACCTCTCACTAGCTTCACAACTTGACAGCATGGAGGACCCCCATAAGCGAACATTGACCCCATAACCAGAAGCGAGATAAATCATGCCACTCGAAAATCATTATTAAACAATTCCAAACATGTACCCCTTGTTCGGACAGCAGCACAAAAACAAAGAAAGGAACATGCAAGCTCAAAAACTACTCCTACCAACTTCAGTCTTCTCGTGGAATAAGAGTTCACCGGTTCCCTTCATCTTTCCTTTACTTTCTCTCTCTAAAACCCATCTCTCTCTCCTCCATCACCGCCCAGACCACGCAGAAAACAGAAAAGAAAATGGTGGGAGGTTGATCAGGATGCTCACCTTGACAGTTTAACCGGTTTGCATGCAAGTGTAGCTCCTCAGATCACCACCTCCGGCACTACTCCTTCTCCGTTCTCTCTCTCGGTCTGTCTCTATTTCTCTCGTTCTCTCCCTCTACGTTGCAGAACCGAATGAAATAAAAGATGCCACGGTGAGCTGAGTGTTAATGAAGAAGATGGCACGTGTAGTGTCTGACTTAATGGACCATTTTTCCCTCCAAAATAATTATTTCTCTAATCTTATCCCTTTCCTATTTTTCTGAAATATAAGATATATCCAGAAATTAAACCAAAATATCATAAATGGATTTTTCTTATCCATTAGCTTCTTTGACCCATAAAATAATTTTCCTAAGAAAATAACCCATTTTTCTATGAAAATAGCTTTAAAATCATCTAAGCCAGTTTTTGGGGAATGAACTTTTCCAAAATATTTCTAAACCTTGAAAAATCAATATTCCATAATTTTCCCCAATTGATTGAGCTATTAAATAATTTTAATGAACTTTCTCTTTTCTGCTCATCCTGAGTCAGAAAATTCGGGGTGTTACACGGAACACTCTGTTTTGGGTCCCAAGAAACATTATCCTTCGAAGGATACCCCATTGGTGGAGGAGCACTCACAATCAGCGGCGGCGGATATGCCATCACCGGTGAAGGATATGACACTGCAAATTCATCATATAACATATATAATCTCTAATTAATATTGTTAATCCCATTTACAAACACAGTATAATGATGTAGCAGAGTAGTAGCTTGTTATGAAAGAGAAAACTTACCGGGAGGATCTTGCTGATTGTAATGATGATTCATGATTGCTAAATAATACTGAAGTTGACGATGATCTTATGAACCATATGCAGATACAGGTAGACCTGAAAATGAGATGAGATTGAGATGCTATATAGAATGTGTGTGTGTGTGTGTGTGTGTGTGTGTGTAGGTATAGGTGGGTGAATGGTGGGCGGCTAAGCACAATATGAAAGCGCGTGGGAGAAGGCAGATTCGGGGAAGGGATCGACCTTTCCATGGCTAAGGTTGCTTAGTGCTGGCTTCCCTCTCAAAGTTGACAATATTATCAACTGTGCGTTCACCATTTGAAATGAGAACCAAAGATACGGACAAGAGAGGAATCATTCAGTTGGTAGCTTTATTCGTAGCGGTCCACAAAAGGAATGCAATAATGTTTTGATTGACCGAGCCATATTTTTGGCTGTGATTTTGTAGGGATTATTTAAAAAATAATAAAGAAATAAAGAACAAAACGAAAGAAGAGAAACAAAAAAATTAAAGCAGTTAATTTTGTGGGTAAGACCAACCTATATTTTTGCTGAATCTTTGAGGATTTGCATTATCAGTTACAGTCTGTTGTATGTTAGGTGCTAAAGTTGGGTTTGATTTCACTGTACGTGGAGACATGCTTAAACGTATGAATAAACTTCAACATGCTTTGGTGATTTTGGCGTTATAAGTAAACCCGGAAAGCAACGTTCATAAATAAATAATGATGATCGGAACAGAGTGGCAGAGACGAAATAGATATATAATAATGAAGGATTTTGAGAAGGAGATTGCTAAGTTATACGCACATAAATACGTATAGGTTGGTGGCGGCGGTGGCCAAGTTTGCTTAATGGAAGGTTCGAATGACATTGTGAAAAGCGCGTAGTGAAGAAAGATGAATGTGAATAGCCTTTATATACAAGGAACAAAAAATTAGACCGGGAATTAAACCAGTCGAGACAGTGGGTTAAAGGTTACTGGTCGGACCGTGGTTGAACTGGTCATATTAAAATAATATAATTTAATTCATAATATTGAAATAAAAAAAATTCATAAATAATAATCATTAAAATTTGATTCCTCTGTTGCATTCTGTTTACCCTCTGTACCCATTCACACAACACAACCAAAATTTGATTACTCTGTGCACATCAATTTTCGCAGTGTGTGTACGAAAGGCAGTTTATCCATGAGAGAGCAAAACAAAGATTGCATGTGTGAGACTGTGAGCGGAGGATTAACCTGCAAATCACCCGTACCGTAGACTCTGCGAACCGGATTGTCATCAGAGTCGGGAAACTCAGCAAACAGAGTACAAACAGGGTTGCGATATTCATTCTTATGGAGTGAGTGGCTGCTCTCGCTCCTCTGCATCAAGCTCGACCGTTGAGTTCTATAAGTGGCAAGTGAACTTAGCAAGCCGTAGCTGCTACAACCGCTGCTGCAACTATTATTTTCAATTATATAAGTATCTTTTTAAAGAATTTTTTGTATAAATAATTAAATTATGTAGATTATATTGTTTGTTAAAATTGGTTATAGGTAATAAATATATCAAAATGTATTTTTTTTTAAAAATAATACCCGTATTTATGTATAATATACTGTGTATATACATGCATGAATGATAGAATAGTTAAAAGAAAGAAGGTGACCTGACAAGTAATTCCCATCCAAACACAATGCTTGAAGGTGGTGGAAGGGGAGAAAAGAAGAAGCATTGAGCGACCATTTGATGCGCCTCAACTCATAGGGTCGGGTATTGTTCAGAAGAAGGCTTATGACCCTCTTAGTGGAATTGTCACACTCCACAGACTCCCAAGTGCAGCAATCTGCAGAGAAGGTTTGATTATTCCAAGGAGAAAGAGAATGGCCATTTGGGTAATTGAAAGCTTCTTTTAATTTCAAAAGAGCTTCTCTCTCTTTTTTGAAGCACCCCTGACTTTCTCCACTAAACCCCAATAATATGAACACGATTATGGCCATCACCCACCACACATCTTCTGATCCCACTGAATAATACCCCATTTTTCACTATATATGATATGCTTCCTTATTTGCCTATGTCTTCCATTTGGTAGAAATAAATCGTAAATGCGAAAGCATGCGCAATTTCTTTTTTGACTTTTTGTCCTTATTTAGAATCTACATTATAATGATTTTTATTATTTTGAATGGCATTTTGATCTTTTAATTAGAAAAAAACTAAATGGCCATCATTTATCACCTTATATTTGTATTTGCTTTTTGTTTCATGTTTTATAATTATTATTATAACTATAAGACTTTGTTTTCTTTTATTCGAAAATTAGGAAAAGTCCCATATTGTAACAGGCTTAACTTATGAAAAAAAAATTTTGCGGAGCATTTGGTTAGCTTAATTTTCTTTTATATAGTTTCTATGGTTGGAATAAACCAACATGAAATCATTTGGTTAAGCATTCGATCATTTTTTTGGTTGGAGAGATGCAATGCAATTTGAAACTAATGCCCAGTATTGTGTGTCGCTTGCAAAGTTAGGGGTATTTGTTTTAGTTTTTTAAAAGTAATAGAAGTTTTATCTCAAATTGTGTGAAAATATTTTTTTAAGTGTTAAGATATTCCGAACACCCTCTTAATTTATGGAAAAAATTTTGCCGCCCCCAAAATTTGCTTTTTGTAGTGATATAAGAAGTTTTATTACCGAAAAAAAGCTTGTGAACTGAACTGGAGACAAAACTAATGAATAATCATAATTATGAACTATATTCCAGAAACATTCCCACTAATATTCTCAGGCTGGATTGAATTTTACATCAAACTTCTTCAATTCGATGTTCCTGTGTTAGACTAACTACTTGACGACTTTACCTGCCTTTCTTTTCTCTCTTTTCTTTTTCTTAAATATAAAAAGGCGAAGCCTTTCTTCCTCAAATTAAATTAACATAAGCAAGGGGAAGAACAGCAAGCTCTAAGAGCAAGAGCAAAAATATTCTGCGACTCAACGTAACAACAATCCCAGAAAAAACAGCAGCACAGAGTTGCACAACTGCAATTA
This sequence comes from Neltuma alba, assembly GCF_004799145.2. Classification (NCBI taxonomy): domain Eukaryota; kingdom Viridiplantae; phylum Streptophyta; class Magnoliopsida; order Fabales; family Fabaceae; genus Neltuma; species Neltuma alba. The sequence continues at coordinate 98,192 of NW_021637583.1, read as the reverse complement.
AGCAAAGCAACAAAGAAGAGACCAAACAAAGCTATTAATATTAGGACCTAATCTGAAGACAAATTAAAGAGTTCATAAAACTAAACGAAAAACAGAGAGATTTTGATAATGACTTGTGATCTCACCATCCCTCCCAAAAGTCATCGCCCTTAATTGTGGTCTTCTGGGGAACACTTTGTTGGGTGTCCCCAGAAACAGCATCCTTGGAGGGATACGGATACTCCATTGGTGGTGCATATGAAATCACTGGTAATTAGTAAACATAATATCATTCATTAGTGTTATACCCAGATACAGGGAAAACTGTGAAGAAGCTTGAAGGAATCACTTAAACTGCGATAGGAACAGATAGGCAGAGACGAAATAGAGATGATAATGAAGGATTTTGAGAAAGAGATTGCTCAGCTATATATACACATACATATGAGTTGGCAGAGGCGGCTAAGGTAAGCTCAATGGAAGGTTCGAATATGGTGAAAGCGCGTGAAGAAATATGAATCTAAATAGCCTGTATAAGCCTGCTTCGCGCTCTGTTTTTCTGTGTTTATTTATCCAAAGGACACAAAAAGATAAAGGAGAGAGACCATAAGAGGGGAAAAGAAAGATTGAAGACGATGATCAAAGACAACGCAATTACTCCATTTATAAAAACAACAGCAATCTTCATTTGTGAGCTAGATGGAGATCGGGGAAGTGGTACACATTGATTAATATTAGAGGGAATTGCTTAGACGTGATGAACCAGCGAAGTTTAGGCATTTATAAAGCGGCCAAACTTGAACAATTGACTTTGAAGGTTCTATTTTCAATGACTTTGAGGTGAGACCAAATTCGTTTTTGGTTTGACAAAAATAGTGTCCGTTCCGTCCTTTTGAATTTGGCTCTCGTGACTACTTTCCTTTTATGGCTGATGACTCGATTGGTCACCCAACCAAACATGGAAATAAATAAACATGTGACAAAGAAACACGAATCTGTCACTATATAGGCGGCTTTATTATTCAGGAAGAATGGAATTGAACATTTCCAAAGGATTTCAAGGACTTATATCAAAGCAGATATTCAGGTCCGGATTGTATTTTAGAAGATTTTGCTACCTGCAATTCACAAAAGACAACGCTATTTCATTACAACATTTTTAACAAAGGTTAAACATTTTGGACTTGAATTCTTCAGGGATATAAATGAAAGGTGTCCATTGATATAAACTATCTAGATTTAACCCTTTTTTCATTTAGATAATTTTAATATTATATATTTTGATAATTAGATTGCTAACAATTTTCTGTTTTGGACCTGAGAGATTTTTTGTTCCTCATCCTTGAACTCTTGAGAATAAGCACTGAACTGGGTTTGATAGTTTCATAACTCATAAGTTGAATTCAATTCAAGAATGTAAATATAATACTTATTACAAGAAACACGTCCCATTATATTATTATTCTGAGGAGTATAAAAATTGTATAAGAAAAAATATGAAACCAAAAGGGACTAACAAGAACAAATAAAAGAGAAAGTAATCAAGAGCAGCAATCCAAGACGCAACAACAGCAGAGAGCAGCACAACTGAAATGAAGAAGAGAAAAAGAGACAGAAGTTAATATTAGGGACTGGTCAATTTGAAGAGAAATGAAGAAAACAATAAGAATTCATTGGGAAAAAAAATAAAAAACCGAGATATTTTGCGAACTCACCATCCCTCCTAAAAGCCATCACCCCTACTTGTGGTCTTTTGTGGACCACTCTGTTTTGGGTCCCAAGAAACATCATCCTTCGAAGGATATCCCATCGGTGGAGGAGCACTCACAGTCGGCGGCAACGGATATGCCATCACCGGTGAAGGATATGACACTACTAATTCATCATATAACATATATAATCTCATTAATTAATATTGTTAACCCCATTCACAAACACATTATAATGATATGACAGGGTAGTAGCTTGTTGCGAAAGAGAAAACTTACAGGGAGGACCTTGCTTATTGTAATGATGACTCATGGTTGCTGAATACGATGCTCTTCTGAACTATATGAAGATGCAGGTAGACCCGAAAATGAGATGAGATTGAGATGCTATATAGAATGCGCGCACACACATATATATAGGCATAGGTGGGTGAATGGTGGGCGGCTATGAAAGGTGAAAGCGTGTGGGAGAAGGCAGATTCGGGGAAGGGATCGACCTTTCCATGTCCATGGTTGCTTAATGGTCTGTGTTTCCCTCATAGTTGACAATATTATCTACTTTGCTTTGCCATTTGAAATAAGAGTGAAGAACGAACCGTTACTAACCTTAACTCCACTTTAAAATTAACCGAATTAATGCAATACAGTACACAATCCGGGTCATATTCACTTTAGGGAGCCTCTAAAAATTCCTAAATAACTAAGTATACAAAATAAAGAAATTGACTTGAAAAAGGATTAATTTTCTTTTTAACTGACTAATTAACAAAATTTAAAAGATGCAATAAGAGTAAATAATTTTTGGATTTTTAATTTATAAAATGGATATTGATGAAATAAACGAAGAGAATTAACAAGTGATAACAATGGAATTGCAATCCTGTACTATAATGATTTAGGCTATCATTACTTCAATTAATTTGGGAGTTAACTAACTTCAAAAGACTCTAAGGGCCAACCCTTGAACTCAGTTTAATTAGAATAATTAAAATCAAACCACTTTGAATTTTAATTACTCATGATTAAACTGTTTTAGCACAATTAGCTAAGGAAAAAAAAACAATTAACATTTTTAACCCAATAGCCAAGCTACCTTGAATTATCACTGAATATTCACAATAATTTCAAAACATAGTCTGACTCAGTACAATGTAAAAAAATTAAAGCTAATCACAACATAATGTCAAATGCTAATCAAAGATCCAACAACTATAACCAATTACAATATAAATATAAGTCATCACAGTACATCCAAACATTATAAAACTCATCCTAAGATCTAGGAATCACTAATACAATGAAAGAAGTAAAGATTGAAAGAGCTAAAACTCCCCTTTGAAACTCCAAGTTCAAGCCATAAACACTGCTCTAGAGGATTGAAGGATTTAGCTAAGCCTTCGCGTCACTGAAGCTCCACGGTATGCTTCAACAGTCAAAGCCATAGCAGAAAACATAAGGGCAGATGAAAGAGACGACGACGATGATGGGTGGATTCGGATTGATGGAGAAAAGGAATTGGCCGAATATGAGTGAAGGGATTTGGCGAGAATGAAGAGATGGAGGGTGTTGATGAAGACGAAGAATTGGTGGTTTTTGGATTGATGGGAGAATGAAGAAGTGCCAGAAAATGAGACCTGGAGGTGTGCAAGAATGATCAAAGACTTTTCTCCCGCCTCCACTGGACCTTTGCTTTTCATTTTTCTCCGGCTGACCATGGAATGGGGGGAATTTCCAACTAAGGCCTCGTTTGGTTAGGGGAAATAGGAGATAGGTTTAGGGTTAGCTAAAAAAGTGTTTGGGAATAAGTGTAGGTAAAGTGGAAAGGAATTGAAATCTTTAAGGAATAGAAAATCCATGAAATTTTGCTTCTCTTAGAAACTCTTTTCCTCTCTAACACAGTGATTTAGCTTGTCCAACTTCCTCATTATCACCTGAAAAATAATTCAACTAAATGTAATATCATATAATTAATCCCAAGGACACAAATATTTAGGAATTAAAAACCACATAATTATTATCAATTAATAGCAATTAAGCACATAATTCCTAAAATGTCATAAGTACTCAATTAAACCAAATAATCATGATTTAAGAAATAAAAATGTCCTAAAACTCATAAAATAAATCATAAAAATACATATAAAATAAGGATTTGTCAGAGAGCCAAAGATACAAACAAGCGAGGGATCAAACACCATTGTCCCATGGAAACTCTTTCCAGATCATTTCTTCCTTACTCCAAAAAAGGTTGCAGGGTTGGGAAGCTTCATATTCATGTTGGCTCATAAATTCCGAACACGTAGCATCGCCCTTTTGTTGGTTGTTATCTACTGCAGCGTTAATCTCATTGTGGGATGCAAACACTGCTTGTAAACTATTAAAAGGCTATTCATTTTTTGCCTCCACCCACGCAAATAACTAGTTACAGCTCTCTCTAATACAAGTAGTTTGTAATTGCAAATGTAAGGGTTTAAATAAAGAACTATACTGAGACCTAGAAAAAAGACCCCAAATGCTACAGCAAAACTCCATAAGAAGGCATCTCGAAACTCATTTGCCTCCAAATGATGAGATTGCTTGTTTCTCCCTCCTTCTGATTTATTAATGGATGAGCAATTTTGATGCAGAGGTGAGCCGCAAAGAAAAAGGTTCCCTTTATAACTGCTTGAATCAAAAGTTGCAAATTGATTTTTCATGTCAGGTGTCATTTCTGATAGATTATTGTGAGCCACTGAGAAGATAAAAAAGGAGTACAACTGAATTAGTTGTGCAGGTATGTGGCCTATCAATTTGTTATGTAAAAGATCAAGGCTTTCTATCTGCTTGAGGTTGGAAAAAGTTTCTGGAAGAGGCCCTTTCAATCAATTGTTTGACAAATTTAATGCATGGATGGTGCCTAAGTATCCAATTTGTGATGTTACCTCACCTATCAATTAATTACTTGAGAGATCCAACCCAAACATAAAATTTAAAATGCTTCCTTTGTAAGATTCATACCTGTTTTTTTGGTTGTGAAAGCTACTTCTTGCTCTTTATACAATGTAACATTTTGTTTCTGTTCAGATATAAAAATTTCACCAGTCAAGGGGATCAATGCATGCTGTGACAATCTGGTGGTCCACGGCACAATAAAACTTCCTATCTCGATTTCCCTTGGTGCATCCATCTTTCCAAATGTGATGTTATTCAAGCACTATGGTATGCCTCTAGAAAGCTTATTTTGAGAAAGATCTAAAACCTGATATTCTTGAGCTCACATAAATGTATAGGAATTGAGCCTTCAAGTCTGTTTTCTTTTAACATGAGGACCCTCAACTTCAAAAGCAAGCCAACCAACCTTGGAATTCTACCGGAAAAGTTGTTATTCATCAAATCCAAAGTCAACAATAAGGGGATTAGCCAAAGTAGGAGGTATAGGGGTCCCATAAAACGATTGCCCTGCAAATGCAACTACTTCAACAATGGCATATTCATACAATTTGGTAAAGAGCCATCAAATTTATTTTGAGAAAGGTCTAGATATGTAAGTTTAGTCCAGTTGCAAAGGCTTCCTGGCAGTGAACTTGTTAAAGAGTTTTTGGACAAAATGAGGTAACTCAAATGTTGAAAATTTCCAATCCAGCCAGACATTTCACCAAATAATTGGTTGGCACTTATATCCAACATTCTTAATTGAGTACTATTGATGACCCCAGCTTGAAATTTTTCTTTAAAGTTATTGTTGTTGAGGTCCAAAAATAACAAATATATGAAATTTGATCCTATGGGCAAACATGGGCACTCAGGTTGTTGCTTGACAACTTCAAAAATCTCAATTCATTGTTACCCTAACCAAATTCTTGAGGCAAGTAACTAGATAAATTATTGTTTGACAAGTCAAGATCATTCAGTTGTCTCATTTCACCTATTAAAAAGTGGAAAGTAACCTCGCAATGAAGTCGAAGACATATCAAGAGAAATCAAGTTAGGATGAAGCCAATATAAGAAGGCATTTCATCTTCGATGGGGTTAGAAGAAATATCAGAAGACTCCATTTGAAGTAATTTTGAGGTGGAATTGAGTTGAAAGGGACCAATAAACATGTTGTGAGTTAGATTGAAATTATTTAATTTTGTGTTGTTTGTCAAAAGCCAGGATGGGAAAGTTCCTAAAATGTTCAGGTTGCTTAGCCGTAGATCTTGCAAGTCATATTGATGAAGAAGAAAGGAAGGCATTTTGTTATTGTTGGCTTCATTCAAAGTGCAGTTGTGGATTCTAAAAGACCTCAATTTGAAAGAAGGTATAAATGGGGGATTCTCAGTTTCAAGCTTGACATTGGCATTGGAGCATGAAATGATAATGATTTTGAGGTTGGAGTGGTTGGCAAGCAATGAGAGTGAAAATGAGCCACTGAAATTGTCAGAAAGAAAAATTTCAGTTAGGGACTTCAAAGAATGGAAGAGTGAGGAAGGAAAGGTTCCCTCAAAACAATTTCTACCGATAAAAAATGTACGTAGAGACGTCAAATTGCCAAGGCATGCTGGAAGTTGCCCCTTAAATTCATTCAAGGAAAGGTCCAATAATACAAGATTCTTCATATTGCATAGGGCTCCTGCAACATACCATTTTTTTTTTATCAAATTTGTTTAATCAGTCCATCAATAAAAGTTTATAAAACTTGAAGCAATAGCTTAAGGATTAAAACTTTGAGTATAGCTATCCTCCTATTAAAAGCAGTTCTGTTCAAAATATTGTCGGGCATTAAAATTGAGTAAAAAAATGTAAGAAAATTAGTGGGGTATATTTGAATGCGGGATTACTAATTAGCATTAAAAATAGGGTTAATATCATCTTCATATTTACATTTTGATCGAATTTTAGTTTTAGTCTTTGTAATTTTAAATTATGGTTTTTTGTCCCTATAATTTTATAAAGACTTAGTCTGAATTACGTCATGAAGTATATGAACTAAAATCAAAACTCATTAAAAATAAAAGGACAAAAACCAAAACTCGTCTAGTCCCTTTAATTTTAATGAGTTTTTGTTTTGGTATCTATACTTAACGACGTTAACTAAAAATTAATGCTATTAAATTCAAACCAATTTCTTGTGAAACTATAAGAGATAAAAAACCATGATTTAAAATTTCAAGAAGTAAAACCAAAATTCAATCAAAAATGTAAAGATGAAAATGATATAGAGAATCCATACAGGAAAAGAAGAACTAAAGTAATTTTCTTTCATTAGTTTTATTCATCCTGTGCATGAAAATGAAACTTATATTACTGGTTGTGAATATCAAGGAATTTGATGTTGTTGGCGGAATACTCTTTTTCTTTTTTTCTGCAAATGTTATAAAATATGATTCGTATCTTGTTGTGGCAATGATCCAGTCAGGTTGTTTCCGCCTAATGCCAATTGGGTGAGGGAAGTAAGAGACAGAATAGATTCTGGAATACTTCCCTCCAAGTAATTACTAACAAGTCTCAGAACCTTCAGATTACGTGAATGAGAAAGATCTGTCAAATGCCAAATGGAATTGTGTACGTTAATTAAGCAAGTGCGTGCCTAGCCAATAATATGTACAAACAGACACATGGGCCACACAGAAGGAGCTATTTGGATGGCATTGTTAATTTATCTATACAAAATGTTTTAATGAATTGTCCTATTACTTATTTTATATATGTATATATATTCTCAAATTTTATTGATAATCTATCTGCTTAATTAGTCATGTTTCCATCACGTGGCAAGTAATAAAACGTCATCTTATAATTCAACTCTCAGTATTCTCAAGAATCTCTAAATAATAAAGACGTGTAAATTTCTTCAGTTGAAATGATTATATATATATGACATGGCAAATAGATGATGAGTTAGTGATATCAATTGATGACTTCCAAACAGTATGAAGTAAAAATAAAAACTTTCGCGGATTTAATAGAGAAAAGTTGTCCAAATATTTGTTTCATCATTTTTCTAAAAAATCATGGTAATCTCTCTGTAAAAATAAGTCAAATTTTGATGCACACAGTAATTAACATACGGCTTTTAAAAGAATATAATCCAGAAGAATGGGAGATTTAAGCACTGAAAGATGGGAATTCTGTGAGCTTATTATCTGCTAAATGCAACTCTTTCAAGTTGGCTAGCCTCATATCTTCAGACAGCCCTGCTCGGCAAACAGCATATGATCAGTTATTATGGATGTTATTAGTAGGTAAAAATAATTATAAAAATAATTCAAATAATTAATACTCCTCCGGTCCTTAATATAGGATCTAATTGTTAAATTGATTTTGGTTCTAAATATAAGACCTATTTCTTATATTTATCAATTTTTTCTAAATTACTCCTATAGATACTCCCTCAACCATAATCAAGTAGAAGAGGGAGAGATGATATCAAGAAAGATGATTATAATGTTTTGGAAAAAACATGTCATATCTCTTATAATTAACTAACTTACTTAACTTTCTTAATTTAATCAAATTAGTTAAATAGGTCTTATATGAAGGATTAGAGGAGTATCATCATGCGTTAAAGTTTGATGCAGTGATTTCCAAGTTTGTTTTGGACCTTGGGCCTTTCTATTTACCCAAGAAAATATTGCGCTCACTAATTTATTTAAAAAAAAATTGAAAAAAAAACACAAAACCAACATTTAAGTAGTATCTCGCATTTACAAATATTTTACTTGATTACATTTTGAAAAGGGATAATAAAATTTTTGATCCCTCAAATTTGTCTTAGTTATCAATTTTTGGTCTCTAAAATTTAATTTTTATCAGTGAAGTCTCTAAAACTTCATACATGAAGAGTTCATCATTCTAGAATATACGCATATTCAGGATTATATATCTTCAAACGAAAAGGGTTAGTTATGTATGATTAAAGAATTTTAGGAACTTGATTGATAAAAATTAAATTTTAAGAACTAATAAACCGATAATTGAAGCAAATTAAATTTAACGTGGAGGGAAAAAACTTCATTATCCCAATTTAAAACTATCCACACGTATTTAGCCAAAAATAGTCTTACCTCCACAGATTGGTGGCAACTAAGGAAAAAGGATGATATAACAGACAATGATATAATCATAATTTAGTATCCAATTTCTGTGTTAATACATGAATTACATATATATTGACTAATATGCTTTTATACATCTTTTAATTAATTTTTTGTTATTAATAAAATATCACAGTTTGAAACGCACATATATATAAAGATACTAATCTTAATTAACAATAGACTACCTTCAGTTCTCAATATAAGAGCTAATTTTACTCTTATTTTGGTCATAAATATAAGACTCTAATCCATTTTGTCTCTCATTTCTAAGATAGTCTTTGTAGTAGTTACACATGTTAAATGCTTAATCAAATAATACTTGATTAGTAAGAGTATTTTAGATAAGACAATACTTATTTATTACAAATAACTAATTTAACTAATTTTCTTAATTTACTCAAATGAGTTAACTAGTTGTTATATTAAGGGCTAGAGCTAGTAATATATGTGTGCGCGTGTGTGTTGTGTGCATGAATACAATAAGATAGTTAAAAGGAGAGGGTGACCTGACAAGTAATTCCCATGCAAGCCCAACGTTTGAAGGTGGTGGAAAGGGAGAAACGAAGAAGCATTCAGTGACCATTTGATATGTCTCAACTCTTCAGCCCTTTTATTGTTAAGACGAAGGCTTATGACCCTGTGAGTAGAGTTGTCACAGTGTACAGCTTCCCAAGTGCAGCAATCAGAGAAGGTTTGGTTATTCCAAGAAGGAAGAAATGATCCATTTGCGTAATTGAAAACTTCTTTCAATTTCAAAAGAGCTTCTCTCTCTTCTTTCAAGCACCCCTCAGTTCCTCCATAAAACTCTAATAATAACATGAATATGGTTGTGGCCATCACCCACCACATATCTCCTGATCTCAATGAATACTTCATTTTTCACTGTATATGATATGCTTCCTTGTTTGCCTATGCCTTCTATTATGTCCTCCCTATCTATATATATAGGACGAACGGAGACTCAAGTTGATCTGTGTTCCAAAACAGTACTGAAGACTTGAAAAGTGAGTCACAACCAATAAAGCTAACAACCAAGACTTGAAAGCCGAGTCACAGTCAAACAGTTGGGGGGTGGTGTAATCTAGTCATTAGCCACTTATCCCACAGACTTATAAAATAATAAAATTGTTATATATTTATGAAACGAATTTCATGAAACAATTAAAAAATAATAAATCACGCACAGACTCATCAATCCTCTGTTCTGGGTGTGATTAGAATCGATGACACAGAGAGACAAATCTGATCAACTAGAAATTTGACATCTGATGGACTGCTCAAACAATGGTGGGACAAAGCACGATAGCAGCAGAAAATACACAGCAAGAACCTCATGCAGACAACAATCATTTGTCCTACTGTGTCGGCCGGAATATGGTTATTACAAATTATGTAATTAATACATGAGCTAATTGGATATTCAATTTAGTCTTAAATATAAGACTCCAATCTACTTTATCTCTCATATTCATTTATTTTGCTCTTAAGTAATTTCTATGAAGATAGTAAGAATTATTTCAATAACAAAGATATTTTACTAAAGAAAACACCTATTTACTACAAATAACTAACTTAACTAATTTTGTTAATATTTATAAATTAGTTATCTAATTCTTATACACTCGTTTCTGGTTGAATGAGTCGTGAGTGTAACAAAACAGGAATGATAAAGTTGCTGATGTCATTTCTGCAATGAAAGAAAACATGACTTTTCTTTTATAGATGAGCTTTGAGGTTGTTACATGTTACTCGTCCCAATCCCGAGAGTATTCTCTCATAGGGCTCCACTTCATAACCTGATGCAGACTTATAGTCGTTTAGTGTGGAAAACAAGGACAAGATGAAAATTCCTTGCCCCACCCAAAGCAAACGACTGGGCCCAACCCCTCACTTTCTGATAATCCTGACTACTGTTGCTGACGCTTGATATTCTTATCAGTCATCACAACTAGTCAAAAAACGGTACATGAAGCCAGAAGTAAACTACACGTCTAGAGCTTTCTACACGATCGTCTGTAAATGTTATGGCTAATTATGATAATTTAAGTATTAATCTAAACCAAATTTGCAGTTGAACTTGATTAGCCCAGGATAATACAACAGCTAAAAGTCAGAAAAATAGGATGGCTAGCTGGCCAACGGGGGAATTACGTTTCAGCAAAACTGTATCATAACCAAACAAAGGGGACAATAATGGCTAGTCAATAAATAATCAGTGATCCCAAGAGTTATATAGGGTAAACTTGATATTTTACAAAACGAATTTCTCAAATAATTAAAAAAAATAATTCGTCAAACAGTTTTTAATTATTTGCCCACTCCATGCTCCATCCTACTCTTTCTCTGTGTTGATTTAGAAGTATGAAGCCAAAGCAGAGAGGAGTAGATAGACAACATGCGTTTGCAATATTCTTATGAAATTATATGAGACTGCAGAGCACAATACATGGTGAGCACCTTCTGAAACCTAGAGAGCTCAATTAAATAACATACATAAAACTTCAATATTTTGAACTTTCATGATCTCATTACAGACGCAGAGTGAGGAACACTTCATCTAAACAAATGAATGACTTTGTGGATGCATGATTACTTCAAGAAACTATCAAAACCCAAAAAAAAAAAAATCAATATCTTCACTTCAGTCGTCAGTGATCATCCAGAATGGCAAGAAATGAAGAGTCAACGCATTTTTCACTTGAGATATATTTATTACCAAATTTTCCATACTGACCATATTTAATTACTCATAATTCCCCAAAACCTGTACTTTCCATATATGCAACTCTCTGTGATGCCGAAATTTCACAGACAAAGGTCATCAAAATCATAAGCTGATCCAACCTAATTCTACAAATATGAATATCAGTAAAACTGAAGATGTTAAAACCAATAAATAAATATTACTGTTATGACGAAAAGGAATCATGCAGCTGGCTGCAGCTTTATTCGTAGGGGTCCATGAAATCAATGCGATAATGTTTTGATTGACCATCTCTTCGTGGATGTGATTTTGCAAGGATTCTTTAAAAGAAGAAAAAGAAAAAGAAAGAACGAAAGAAAGAAAAGAAACGAAGAAAGTTTAAAGCAGTTAAGTTTTGCGGGTAAGGTCGACCCATAATCTCAGTGCTGATATTATCAGCACTGCTAAAACTATAAAGATGGAAATTGTCCACTTAAAAGTTGTTCAAAGAAATTAAACCCACATTCAAAGATGGGTGTATTAAATACGAGCTGGATGGTACCTGTTGCTAAATCTTCGAAGATTTGCATTATCAGTTGCAGTCGATTGTGCTAAAATTGGGTTTGATTGCACTGTACGTGGAGACATGCTTAAACGTATGAATCAACTTCAACATACCTTGGTGAATATATAAATTCGCGAAGCAATGTTCATAAATAAATATTGATGATAGCTAGGAACATAGAGGCAAAGACGAAATAGATATATGATAATAAAGGATTTTGAGAAGGAGATTGTTGAGTAATACGCACACATGACACACTTATATGGGTTGCCGGCGGCTGCGGCTAAGGCAGCTCAATGGAAGGTTCCAATAATATTGTCAAAGCGCGTGAAGAAATATTAATGTGAATAGCCTCTATAAGGCAGCTTCTTGCTCTTTTTTTTATTTTTTTTTATTCGACCATTTATCATATAGTCAACAGCCACACAACGTGAAGTTAGAAGTCCAATCATTGAACTAAATGACCACGTAGAGAAAGACAAAGTAATGATTCGAATATTTCAATTTAGTTTCCTTCCTGATCATGAGAAGACTTAAAACTAGCAATCCCTTGGTTATTGTAATTCTAGAGATGATCACCAGGCCATCTCTTACATGATCAGAATCTTATCAACTAAAATTAAAATGTTTTCCTATTTTGCCACCACTCATACAGATAACTTGTTACAGCTCTCTCTAGTATGAGTAGTCTGTAATTGCAAATGTAAGGGTTCAAATAAAGAACTATAATGATGCCTATAAAAAAGACCCCAAATGCTCCAACAAAACTCCATAAGAAGGCATCTCCAAAGTCATCCCCTTCCAAATAATCATGAGGTTGCTTGTTTCTCCCAGCTTTTAAGCAATTTTGCTGTAAAGGCGGACCACATAGAAAAGGGTTCCCTTCATAACTGGCTGAATCAAAAGTTGCAAATTGATTTTTCATGTCAGGTGTTGTTCCAGATAGATTGTTATGAGCCACCGAGAAGACGGACAAGGAGTACAACTGAATTAGTTGTTTAGGAATGTGACCTGTCAATTTGTTGCATGAAAGATCAAGGCTCTCTATCTGCTTGAGGTTGGAAAACATTTCTGGAATAGGCCCTTTCAATTGATTGTTTGACAAATTTAATGCATGGATGGCATCTAAGTATCCAATTTGTGAAGGAATTTCGCCTACCAATTGATTATTTGAGAGATCCAACCCAGACATGAAATTTAAAATGTTTCCTTTGTAAGATTCATACCTGCTTTTTGTTGTAAAATCTACTTCTTGGTCTTTATACAGTGTAACATTTTCTTTTTCTTCTTGCATGGAAACTTCAAAGGTCACTGGATCAAATTCGTAATTTGAAAATCTTGTAGTCCATGACACAATAAAATGTCCTATTTCCTTTTCCTTTGGTGCATCTATCTTCCCAAATGTGATGTTATTCAAGCAATATGGGATGCCACCAGAAAGCTTATTTTGAGAAAGATCTAATAACCTGATATTCTTGAGCTCACATAAATGGGTAGGAATAGAGCCTTCAAGTTTGTTTCCTTTTAACATGAGGACCCTTAAACTCAAAAATGAGCCATTCAATCTTGAAAGTTGACCTGAAAAATTGTTATTCATCAGATTTAAAGTCAACAATAAAGGGGAATTAGCTAAAGTGGAAGGTAGAGGTCCCATGAAATGGTTGCTCTCCAAATGCAAGTACTTCAACATTGAAAAATTTAGACAGATTGGCAAAGAGCCATTGAATTTATTTTTAGAAAGGTCTAGATATGTGAGTTCGGTCAAGTTACAAAAGCTTTCTGGTAGTGAACCTGTTAAAGAATTCTTTGACAAAATGAGATAACTCAGATGTTGAAGGTTTCCGATCCAGTTAGGTAATTCACCGGATAGTTGGTTGGCACTAATATCCAACATTCTTAATTTAGTACTATTCATGATGCCACCTTCAAGTTTTCCTTTGAAGTTATTGTTGTTGAGATCCAAAAACAACAAATATGTGAAATTTGATCCTACGGGAAGACATGGGCCACTCAGGTGGTTGTTTGACAACTTCAAAAACCTCAATTCATTGTTACTTTGACCGAATTCTTGGGGCAAGTAACCAGATAAATTATTATTTGACAAGTCGAGATCATTCAGTTGTCTCATTTCACCTATTGAAGCTGGGAAGCAACCTCGCAATGAAGTTGAAGACATGTCAAGAGAGATCAAGTTGGGGAAAATGAAGCCAATATGAGAAGGGATTTCATCTTTGATGGGGTTTGATGAAATATCAAAAGACTCCATTTGAAGCAATTTTGAGGTGGAATTGAGCTCAAAGGGACCAGTGAACAAGCTGCGGGTCAAATTGAAATCATTCAATTTTGTGTTGTTTGCCAAAAGCCAGGACGGGAAGGCCCCTGAAATGTTCACGTTGGTAAGTGTTAGATATAGCAAGTCATATTGATGATGAAGAAAGGTAGGCATTATTTTATTGTTTGCTTCATTTAGAATGCAGTTGCTGATTGTGAAAGCCCTCAATTGGAAGGAAGGGATAAATGGGGGATTCTCTGTTTCAAGCCTGAGGTTGGTGTTGGAGCAATCAATGGAAAGCATTTTGAGGTCAGAGTGGTTGGCAAGCAACGAGAGTGAAAATGAGCCATTGAAATTGTCATCGGTAAGAAAAATTGCCATTAAGGACCGCAAAGTATGAAAGAGTGAGGAAGGAAAAGTTCCTTCAAAACGATTTCCTAAAAGATAAAGCGTATGTAAGGACGTCAAATTGCCAAGGCATGGGGGGAGTTGCCCCTCAAATTCATTGTCGCTAAGATCCAATGATGAAAGATTCGTCAAATTGCACAGGCCTCCTGCAACATACACCATTTTTTTATTAAATTTATTTCGTCAGAACAATGTATTTAAATTAATATGGGCCCAGGAAAAAAGCCTCAACATTGAGCCCAAAAATATGAGTAAAAATAAATTATTAAGCCATTTCCTTTTATTAGTCTTAGCCTGTCCATGTGTCTAAATACAAGTCCATCTTATTATTATTGTTGTTGTTATTATTGTTTTGACTACATTATTTTAAACTACTGCCGCATGCCAGCTAGGACATGCATTGGAAATCGGTTTCATTGAATAGTTAACTCAATTTGCAAGAACAAGGAAAATTTGACTGTTTAATTAAAATAAAAAAAATTTTATCCACAAATTTGATGTTTATTGGCGAATACTCAATTAATGGATTATTTTCTTTTCATCGCAGATGCTATAAAATATGATGCGTACCTTGTTGTGGCAATGATCCATTGAGGTTGTTATAGCGTAATGTCAATGTGGTGAGGGAAGTAAGAGACGTAATAGATTCTGGAATACTGCCCTCCAAATAATTAGCATCAAGCAATAGCAAATCCAGATTGCGTGAATGAGAAAGGTCTGTCAAATGCCAAATGGAAATCAATTGATAAGTATATATGTTGTTAAAATTTATTGATAATGAATCTGCTAAGTAAGAAAACGTCATCTTATGTCTCACTTTTGACATTTCATTCAATTCTCTCAATTAAATAAAGGCACATAAATTGTTCCGTTGAGATGATTATATGGCAAAGGTAAATAATTTGACTTCCCAACAAAATCAAGAAAAAAAAAAGACACTTTCATATATTTAATGGAGAAAACTTTGTCTATATATTCCTTTTAGCATTTTTCTTAAAATGATGGCCCGGTAATCTTTTTTCTGAAAATAGATATACTTTTGATGCATGTTCAGTAACTACGTATGTCACTCAAAATATACTATAATATAGAAGACAAAGATTTAGCACCGAAATATGGGAATTCTGTGAGCATGTTGTCTTGTAACTGCAACATTTCCAAGTTCACCAGCCTGATATCTCCAAGCAGCCCTGTCCCCCAAACAACATGTGATCAGTTACTATGAATGTTAGTGGGTATAAAGAATTATAAAAAAATGATTCGTATAATTAATATCATCATCCTCTTCATAATTTAACATGAGGTGAAAGTTTGATAATGTAGTGTTTATTAAGCTGGTTTTGGGCCCCTCTATATATCCAAGAAAATATCCTGCTTAGTAATTTATTTTTTTAAAAAGTATTTACAACACGAATCAAAACGTTTAGTATCTCAAACATTTTCTAAAATATCTTACTTGATTATATTTTTAAAAAAATGAGTAATAAAACTTTTGGTACTCAAATTTAATTTGTCTCCGTTATCATTTGGTCTGTGAAGTTTAATTTTTATCAATCAAGTTCCTAAAGTTTCATACGCAATTTTACTCCCTCTGATGCTATCTATAAGATATAAATGATTAGATTATATAGATTATATAGTTTGTTGAAATTGCTCAAAGGCAATAAATACGTAAAAATGTTTTTTTTCCCAAAAATAATAAAAATTGTGAATGAGAGAGAAATTGAGTAAGAAAAAGACAAGTATGAGAGAGAATAAATGAAGTGATATAACATATAATTATTGGGAGAAAATATAAAAAATTGGTTCAAATTTCATAAATAAAGCGAAGTGAGAGTTATCATCCTTGAATTAATGGTTAGAGATGGCACATGTGCGTTTAGGATTATATATCTTCAAACCATAATGACTAATTTTGTATGATTACGAAACTTTAGGGACTTGATTTATAACAATTAATTAAATTTCGTGGACCAAATCAATAAGTAAAGCAAATTTGAGGGACGGAAAGTTTCATCATTCCAATAAAAAAAATTTTCCGCAAATATTTAGCTAGAACTAGAATGGACTCTTACCCAGGCAAATCAGTGAGCTAAAAGAGGAAACCGACGAAAAAGAACTAGATAAGAGGCAATGAATGATATGATCATAATAATTTTTAACTAATTTTTTACCGTTACTGATGTGCTTTTACATCTTCAAAAATCACAGCTCGAAATGCTTATAAAAATGTCGGTCTTAAAGAACAATGTATGTCTATGTACTGTGTGTGTATATATATATGTATGCATGAATGATAGAATAGTTAAAAGAAAGCGGGTGACCTGACAAGTAATTCCCATCCAAATTCAACGCTTGAAGCTGGATGAAGGGGAAAAAAGAAGAAGCATTGAGTGACCATTTGATGTGTCCCAACTCTTCAGCTCTTGTGTAACTCAAATCAATTAGAATCACTCTGTGAGTAGAGTTGTCACACTGTACAGACTCCCATGTGCAGCAATCAGAGAAGGTTTGGTTATTCCAAGAAGGAAGAGAAGAGCCATTTGGATAATTGAAAGCTTCTTTCAATTTCAGAAGAGCTTCTCTCTCTTTTTTCAAGCACCCCTCAGCTTCTCCCTTAAACCCTAATAATATGAATATGATTATGGCCATCACCCACCACGCCTCTTCTCTCATTGAATACCCCATTTTTCTCAATGCATGTCTTCAACTGCGTGGTGTTCATCTATATATAGAGGCCCTTTATTTGCCTGCAAGACTCAGATTGGGCAGAGGCAAAATAGAAAGCTCCACTTCATATCTGACATAGACTTAGTCATTTAGTCTGAAAAATTGGGGGGAGGGGGGAATGACTAAGATTCCTTCCCCGAAAGACATGATTATAATTGACTTGACCTCAATTCATGATCTTGACAATTAATTGCTGGCAATGTGCATTACACAAATTGTTCTATTCTTATCACTATTTATTCAAAATCAGTGCCAGTGGCCATTTCTGCACAGCATATTAAAGGGAATCTTAAACGCCAGATTGTTGGGTAGACAAGGTTGATGGTGCCACGAAGCACGAAGTAAATTATGCATATATACATCGAAAGCTTTATTATGCACCATGCGACTATTTACAGTCATGAATTTCTATGATACATTAATTAGGATATGCATTTGGGCATAAATTTAGAAGATTATGACTTAATTTGTCTCCTCCAAGTGTATATTTATGTACTAGGCCTTTAATATATGGTGATTTGGGCTCTCAATGCATATTGTAGCCTCTTGAAGATAAATCTCTTCATTTAGGTATTCCTAACCTTGGATGATTTGGCTTTGGGTTGACTTGTTAAATGTAATGTTGAATGTCACATGCATGTTGCCATGAAAGGCTTGATCAACATGTAGGACGCCAACTTGGACGCACCACCTAGGATGTAACTTTATCCGCTTAGGACACCTTATAAAATCACATCACATCTTATTTTAGCCACTTCAACATCTAACTCATCCCATCTTCCTACATTGATCAACTGATAGAGCCCGTTTGGTTCAATTCCATGAAAGTTCATTACATGTAATCCTAATGTAATGGGTTGATTCAATTGTTTGGTTGGGCTTTTGTAATGTGAAAGGAATTACATATTGTAATCCTAATTACCTTAAGTGGATACATAAGGATTACATAGCTAAGACTCATAAATGGGGATGCAGACCTCTTGTAATCAAGTGGAAAATATTTTATTACCCTTATAATTTTTAAAATTGACCAGATTGCCCTTAATGAAAGACTCATAAACCCTATCAATTGCTACCCATTGTATTCGCACTGCTACCGTCATCTTTCTCATTGCCGCTAATGCTAAGGTTGTTGCTCATCACTGCGCAGGAAAGGTAATCATTCCTTGACTCATTCATGTGGGTTTTCTTTTGCTGTTTCTTCATGTGTGCGCTATATTCCTTTTCAATTTGTGGAGACAATAAACTAATATTAAATAGATTGGGTGCATGTGAAGAGTATGCTTTTCTTTACTGAATATAGCAATGGACCTATGCCCATTAAACATGAAACTTTATCAAACCATCTATTTAGCATTTTATGATTTTTGTCGCTATCAGGTGACCCTTCAAATCGACTTCAATTTTTTAACAAACCTTTTCAATTAATATTTTCTATTTGAAAGAAAAAGATTAACTCAGTTTTTTTTCCTTCCAAAATTGTAATTCTACATACTTATCAAGAAGTTGGAGCTCATTCTTTCAAAAGCACTTTTCAAGAAAAAAGATTGATGTTTTATACAGATGTATGGAATGAATTTAAATAAGAACTCTAGCTTTATCAAATGTTTTAAATATATTTACCCTATATCTCTTGGTGAGGATGATGAAGAAGATTCTAGAATTGAAGCTGAAGTCAATGCTGAACAAGTACACAACACAGATACAAATTTTATTGCATTTGAGCAACAACCTTCGTAGCCAATTGATGTCCATTTATTTGCAAAACAAAAACGAAGGAGTAGTCGTGATGCCATAGAGGTGCTCGCTGATGCATTAAAGGAATCTTCTTCCAACATAGACAACACAATGATGAAGTTTGCTGACAATTTATGTAAAGAATTTGCAGAGATGCGGAAGGATTCCAGAAGATTTGGTCCTGTTGATGTGGGTAGGGCAGAGGAAATATTCAGGTAACTTATGAGAATACCAGGTCTTACATGGGGAGAGATTAACAAGGCTCATTCTAAGATTACCGAGTCTTCATCATTGGCAATTGGATTCTCACTAGTCCCTGAAAGCGAGATGGCTGCTTGGGTGTACAGCCTTCTTGAATAGATAATTTGATATATAGTAGTAGCACCTTTAAATATTTCTTTTGTTAGTATTTTGGAATTTGTAGACATTATCTCAACATCTTTTTATTTGAACTGATAATTATGGATATGATTTAACTTATTAGTTCTTATGTTTAAATTTATATATTGACTTATTGACTTAATTTTGGATTTATATAGAAATTATAAGTTGTTGTTATAATATGTGGGTGCATAAAAAAATATTTGCATATACATTATATATGGATACAATTTTAAATATCAAACCCGCATGATACTTTAACTAATATATATATGGGGATACGAGCCAAATTATATATAAAAATATATATTTTGAAGTGTTATACATATGGATAGACAAAGGTAATTTTATCTATTATTTTTTATTACATGTGTGGATGCGGTTATTATACATTTGGAGGAAAAAAATAAACAATTTTAATTTTATATATATTTGAACATGTAGATAAGGGTAATTTTGTCTTTTGATATATTATTTTTACCTATTCCCATGTTCTTTGTAATCCAACCAAACATTTTTATGTCTATGCATTGTTTTTCCTTAATGACGTACCAAACAAACTCATGTAATCATCATTCTATTACATTCTATATCATTCAATGAACCAAACGGGCTAATAGTGTTCTTTAAAAATTTGATGAGAGATTAATAAGAACCAACTTGGTAATTTAACATTGGAAATTTCAAAGAGTATCTTGCAATAATTTCATTTGTATTCTTATCATGACTAATAAAAGTCAGTGCATGTGCCTTAACATTCTGCAAAATATACCCTACAACGCACATCACATTGGGCCGTCACTGACCAACTCCCATCCCACATCTCACGTCTTGGATGGCTAGGTATCTGTACGCATTCACACTAATTTCAAATCAAACATGCCAGCAAGAATGACATTTATCATAAAGTTATAGAGAGTCAAGTTCTGAGAGGAATTTAACGTATAGTTTCCTTGTTGAATCCGGGTCGTGATTATGACAAGTTATGAAGTTGCTGATGAGCAGAGAGGATGTGAATGACATATACATCTCATTTGTGTCATTTCTTCGATTAAAGAAAACTACAGTTTTGTTTCACAAGTGAGCTTCGTCAACGTTATATATACCTATATGTTTCGTGCATGCGTGATTCTTTGATATCTCTTTATAAAATTTGAGATATATCTTCACACAAAGTCTAAATATGCAGTTTCATTTGCAGTTAAGCATTGTTTTGGATTTGATTTATGTAGGCCTTTGTCTCAAGTTTCTATGGATCAACCCGATCCAAGAAGTATTCTCTCAAGTGCTCCCCTTCATAACTGACACAAATTTGGAGTCGTTTAGTCAGAAAGATTAGAAAATGATGAAAGATTCCTTGCCCCCAAAATACACGATTGAGCTTGACGTAACCTCTCGACGACTTATGATTAATCCTGATGGTTGCTAACAATGTTCACCACACAAATAAGCTTTATATATGTGTGTGTGTGTGTGTGTGTGTGTGTGTGTGTGTGTGTGTGTATTCTTATTAAACAAACCATGCCCCATCAAAGGGAGTTTGGAAAGCCAGACTGTATATGGTAGACGGAGATTTTTGTGCAGAAAGTGAACTGTACGTCTAAACTCTGAAGTTTATTTCTATACGTTTATCTGTGTTTAGCACTAAAATTGACTCCTAGGCACTCAGTTAGGGCTAATTATTAGGATAAAAACTTATAGAATTAATCTAAACTGAATTTTCCGGTTTGAACTTGATTAGCCAAAGACTCCTATCTACCAAGAATAATACAAGCAAGAAAAAGATAGAAAAAATATATTATCTCCGGTCCTAATTATAAAACTTTGTTTGTAGTCTACAAACGAGGTCTTATAATTAGAATTAAAGTAGTAATAGGTGAGTTGGTTTGCCGAATAAAAAATTGTTTCCGCTAATCTGTGTTTGTTTTTGGGTCTTGTTCATTGGTTTTAGACTCTGTTTATTCTTGATTTTACATTTTAATCATGTACCGTTGTTTTTAAAGATTTACAGTATTTTTCCAAAGAGTAGTGTTTCTTTTTGCTTTTGTTTTTCTTTTTCCCCTGCCTACGATTCCTTAGTGTGAGTCTGAGATATGGCATGTTTATGCACACAAAACACTTCTATATATTTTAATGAATTTTTATGTTAATTGTCGTGTTTTATATATAAAGTTTAATTAGGCTATAGCAAAAATTACGTACGTTCCATAGTATTACAATTTAAGTGTGTTTCAACAAGAGTCAAATCTTTTAATTTACTATTGCCGAGTTGCTGTAAATCTTAATCTTGATTATTTTATATAATTCCAAAATGTAACATCATGCTATATATATAATTAACTAAAATCAGATTCTGCTTGCCTAAATAAATTTAAAGCCTAACCTTTTATTACTATACTTCTTGATTATTGATGCGTATATAATAAGAGTCCCCCTGCTCAGCTTGTCTCTCAGAGTAGACATTTATAGGAGCAGATTATAAATGAAAATTGATCAGATTATAATTTGGGGAAAATCAAAAAGTTTTTTTTCCTTTTAACATCTTAATTAACTCCCATATAATAGTACACGGAAAGTAAAATGAAAGGGAAAAAGGTATCATTGTTTCACATAATCTGATAACAGTAATGAAATCTTAAGAATCAACATCTACAGCAAAATTCAACTGAGAAAACGTAACAACTTGGGCAAATTGAAAAAACACAGCACTTACTTAGTGGGAAACAACCAATAAAGCTAACAACCATGCAAGACTTGAAAAGTGAGTCAAAACCAACAAAGCTAACCACCAAGACTTGAAAACCAAGTCACAGTCAAACCCCGGTTGGGGGGGGGGGTTAATATAGTCAATGGCCAGAGATCCCACAGACTTATAAAATAATAAAATTAAAATGTATTTTATAAAAATAATTTCGTTAAATATAAATCACAGACTTATCAGTCCACTATTTTGGGTCTGATTAGAATCTATGACACAGAAACAAATCTGATCTATGATGGATTGTTCAAACAACGTTGGGACACAGCGCAATTTTAGCCGAAAATATTTAATCAAACAAAACATACCAATAAATTAGTTGACCTTTTATATATATAATCTATAATCTAATAGGAAAAAAAAAAACAGTATATGCAATAAATTACAAATTAAGTTGGATTAATTGTGTTCTGTGTGGGAAAAGATGCTGTGAGATGAGAAAGTGATGAGAGAGGAACCCACCATCCTTTCCAGAAGCCTTCACCCTTACTTTTGGTCTCAGCTGGGATCTGTGATGAATCTTGAACAGCTTGCACGGTGGTGGGATATCCAGGTGGTGGTCATAAGCCTGACCCGGTGGAGGATAAGCCGTCGCTGGTGTTGATAGAGGATAAGCCTCTGCATGTGCATAATCATATCATCCAATCTGACATATATCAAATAAGCAATAATACAGCAAGAAACTGATTAATTAAGTTGAATAATTCTACAAAAACCTGAACCTTGGATGTGTTTTTTTTTTTTGGCCAAAACCTTGGTTGTGCTGACTCATAGTATCTGTCGCAGGTTTTGCACTAGACTGAGAAAGAAGGAGAAAAGAGAAGGGTGATCATATATATTGCTTATAATTAACTAATTTACCTAACTTTCATAATTTAATCAAATTAGTTAAATATATCTTATATTAAGAACCGGAAGAGTAATAATTATAGTTAATGGTCAGATACAGGGCAAACCGTGAAGTAGCTTGAAGGAACCACTTAAACTACGTACGCTTGGCAAAACGGTATTTTGATCACAAACCGTATCTGATATACATATAACAGTAAACATAGCAGGAGGCTCTTGTTGATGGTAGAGATTTATGGTTACTAAATATTGATGATGTTAAGTTCATTATCTTCTGAATGATTGGAACAGAGAGGCCGAGACGAAATAGATGAATGTGAATAGCCTTTATAAGGCTGCTTCATGTTAAGCATTCCATCAAATGGTAATTGTAACTAATAAAATTGTATGGCAATGGTATTTATTATGAATAACTAATTCAATAAACTTCTTTAATTTACTCAAATTAGTCGATTAACTCTTATATTAAAGATCGGCTCATTTCTTCAATTAAAGGAAAGTATATTTTTGTTTCATAAGTAAACTTCAACGTTATCATATCTGACACAGACTTCCTATGGTTTAGTGTGAAAGGTTAGAAAAAGATGAAGATTCATTGCCCCAAAATACACGATTGGGCTTAAAGTAGCCACTCAACTTATGATTGATCCTGACAATTGCGATCTATGTTCCCCACGCCTAACAAGTTTTGTATCATTTATCACAACTACTTAAAAGTCAGTGCATTTGCTTTCGACATTTCTGCACAATCCAACAAATTAAACTATGTGTTCATATGTGTTTAGCGCTTTTTTTCCTTTCTTTTTTTTTTTTTAACTTTTGAATTAGTGGCGGACAGTAATTAACTGAGATTATAAGTGGGATCCCACGACTTTTTGTTTGTTTACAGGAAATCTTTCATACCATTAGATTATGAGACCATTATAGCACAGTTGAGTTTTAGTCACTTCATTATGATTAATTAGGATAATAATTCATTGAATTTGCGGTTTTGAACTTGCCATAGTCTCCAATATACGTATCAAGAATAACACAATGACAGAGTCAGGGGGGAAAAAAGATGATGTGTGTTCTTTTTTTTTTGGGGGGCGGGGGAGGTGGTCGAACATACAAACAGGGGAATCGTAGTAAGATAAAAAAAAGAGAGAAAGAAAGAAAGAAAAGAAAGATGCATATCGAAACCACTTCAAATAAAAAGAAATTATTTCCATTTATTGCTTCAGTTATCAATTTAGTATATGAAGTTTAATTTCTATCAATTAAATTTTTTAATTCTGTATATAAGATATAAATAACTAAGAAATGCATACTCACGTGTGGTTCTATTTATAAGTTAAAAAGAAAAGATTTCATTTTATTTTATTTATAAGTAACATCATTAAATTTTTTACGCGAATATATAATTTTATTTCTTAGAAATTATGGGTATATATATTAAATATAAGTAAAATTAGAAAATTAAATCCCAAAATAATCTGACATGGACTATTAACCAGTTTAATTAATCTGAAAAACTAGGAAGAGGTCAAGATATGCTCTCCCACAATGCACGATAGGGCTTCGGCTCTCTATTTCTGATGATCCCGACAACGTCTATCACCCTCACATGCTAATTTCTAATCAGCAAGAATGATATTTACCAGAAAGTTATAATTGTGAGAGGAATTTAAAGTAGTTTTCATGTTGAATCAGTCATGATTAAGACAAGTTATAAAGCTGCTGATGAGCTCAGAGGATGCCAATGTCATTTCTTCAACTGAAGAAAACTACAATTTTGCTTCATAAGCAAGCTTCAACGTTGTCATAATTGACCCAGACTTGGAGTCGTTTAGTCAGAAAGAATAGAGAAAGATAAAGATTTGTTACGTTGCCCCAAAAATACACAATTGGGCTTAACGTAACCTCTCAATTTAAGAGTGACCCTGACAGTTACCGGCAATAATGTTCACTGCACAATGTTAGGGGGTGAACAGCAATGATATGAGATTACAAGCGAAACCAAATTTACAACCTTCCACTTACAAGAGGTCTTTTGTACCATAAGGTTACAAGGGCTCAGCATCTACGTACGTTTTTGCATTAAAATTGAGTTTTATTCACGATCAGTTATGATTAATCAGGATAATAATTCATTGAATTGAATTAATCTACTAAAACGCGAATTTGTGGTTTTGAGCTTGCCAAAGTCTCCTATGTACGTACCAAGAATAATATAATGACAGGGTTCATTAAAAAAAAAAAAAGGTGACATGCATATGGGGTTGAACATGCGAACAGGGGAGTCTTAAAAAGATAATACTTTTCTGGTGTTAAAGAGTTAATATTAACCTTATATATGAGATTTATTTCACACGTGTTAAAAAACAACAGGGGGAGAGGCGCGTACCAAAACCACTTCAAATAAAAAAATAAAAAGAAAATCATCTTCATTCAGTCCTTCAGTTATCCATTTAGTAGACAAAGTCTAATTTTGATCAATTAAATTTCTAAATTCTGATACGAATAACTAAAATATGAGGGTAAAATTGGTTTAAATAATAAATGTGTAAAAAATTTATTTCGATTTTGAAAAAATATTCACACTTATGGAGAGAGGGGGTGAATGAGCAGAAAAAAGAGGTGTGTGAGAGATAATGAACGCAATAATATAATTAATGAGGGAAAAAATTACAAAAATGATTAAAATTTCAAACATCTTTATGCCGCCTTTGGATGGAAAAAAAATAGGAGGAGAGAAAATTAAGGGAAGGAAAAATATTACCACCTCCCTTGTTTAGATGGGGGAGAGAGAAAAAAAAGAATAAATATGTTAATGACTAGGGGTGGAAATAGGTTAGGATCCTATCGGAGGCCTACGGTCTAACCTACTTTAATCATAGCCTAGCCTATTTAGTAAATAGGCCAGGCTCAGGCTTAGGCCTATTGCAAGGCCTATTTTTATAAGGCCTAGCCTACAAGCCTACAGGCTTGGCCTATTTAGTTTTTTTTTTTTTAATTTACACTATTATATAATATAATCTAGATTAATTTTATAAATTATTTATAAAATTACTAACTTAGCCATAATCCTAAGTCTCACATCCCATCATTCACACACAAATGTAATCCTTTCATCAATCAATCTTTCACCTCTTCATTTCTTTTCTCTGATCACTCAAGATGACTACGTTAGCTCACTCCCTCTCTCTTGACTTACGTTGTTCACTAAAGCATAATAATTGTAGTAAGTTTGTTTTAGTGATGCCCAAATGAAATATTATAATACTGCTAGAAAATCAAGAGGTAAAATCTAGTTTTAATTACATGCCACTTGTTGGGTTTGGTTGATTTTAGAAAATATATCTCCTTAGTCAACATATAATTGGTTTTTCTTATTCATATTTGCTGGAACAATTGTTGTCACTAAGCATTCTTTTTCCTTACTAGACTCTTATTATCTTATATTGTATGTGAGAATAGATCCTAAGCTTTTAAGTCATAATGTAGGCTTTAAAATAGGTTTGAAGAGTTATACATGAATTTAGAGGCATGTGCTTTTAAGCCTATTTAAATACCTAAATTTTAAGTAGGCTTTTAAAAAGGCTCTCAGGCCTTATCAGGCCTCTTGAAAGCTCAGGCTCGAGCTTAAAAAAAAAGCCTACATACATGCAGGGTCAGGCTCAGGCTCAGGCTCAGGCCCAGGCTTTAGATCTCTGATACAGGCCCAGGTCTATTTAGCTAAAGCCTAGCCTATTTCCACCCCCATTAATGACTAAAATACTCTGATCTCTATGGCAAAATATATTATGTTCAAAATCACTCCCAAAATCTGTATCTTCAAATTAATGTTTTTGTGATTAAAATATCACAGTTTTAACGATTTAAAAATCTTAATCAACAATGTATATATTTTTGTAGTTTAAAAAAATTAACAATGTGTGCATTATATGCATGAATGATAAAATAGTTATAAGGACGAGGGTGACAACTGCCACCGGCCCACCGCAGCTAACCTCTCACTGAATATTTTACTCTTTTCTCATTATGCTTCCTCAATTGCGTTGTAAATTGATTTTATGTTCTAAAATGCCCTTAGTGCTACATTATTTACTCATTTAATGAAATTGCCAAGTCGACAGCCTACGGTGGAAGTTTTTTAATTGGAAAAATCCCAATTAAATCCATCTGAAATAATGAAATTCCAATTAAGGCTTATACTTTTAACAAATTCCTAATTAGGCCAAGAGGCTTAATAAGGAATTTTCAAATGTTGCTAAAAGACCAGAATGTTGCTAAAAGACCAGAATGCCTCTTTGTAATCAAAAAGGAAAATTGAATATAGGTGTAAGCCTAATTTTAGTTTTAATTATTCTAGTAGATTTACTGATGAGGACGTGATCTTTCTTAGATTTTATGTCAAAGTTGTGTTTCGTACTTGTGAACGTTATGTCAACTCTAGAATTTATGGCCTTTTAGTTATTTTTTATATAATAAAATTTTGATATTGAATAAATCTTGGAGACCGGAAAATTGAAGATGAATTGATGAGTCTCAATGTAATTTATGAGACAGTAAAATTAATTTTGATAGATATTCAAGAATTTTGGAGATTTTTATTTGATTTTTTCTCACACAAAAAAAATCTTTGATCCTGTTAATCTTTGACATTTGAAATCGTAAAATTTTTATTAGTTCCCATATTTTTGTAATTCTATGGATATCTAGAAATTATGCTTTTTTTATCTTGGCTTTTCAATTATTTTTTATCGGCCATAATCGTGATTTTTCCTTTTTTTTTATATGATAATGTTTTTCGCCAAATTTTCATATGATAATATTTATAGAAAAAACTTGTTGGTTAAATTCAATTGAAAGAATTAAGACTAAAATTAGGCTTTTTAATTATGAAGGACATTTTGGTCTTCTAGCAACATTTAGAAATCTCCAATTAGGCCTCTTGGCCTAATTAAAATTTGTTAAAAATATAAGCTTAAATTAGGATTTTACTATTTCAAATGGATTTAATTAGAATTTTTCCTTTTTAATTTGTCCCATGTTTAATGAATAAACATGTTTTTAGCCAACACATGCTACTGTCTCCTCTTACGCATCACCTCGTATTTGGAATTTACAAGTTTGTTTGAATTGTTATCCGCACATATTAAACATGAGTAAAATTAAAAAGTCATTAAAAACTGAGATTTAATTTTTAAAATTTGATCCTATTTTAATTTTGATCTTTTAAATTTGATTTGATTTTGATTTTGGTTCTTAAAATTCAAAACCAATAATTTTAGTTCATGAAATTTAACTTCATTATAATCAGCCTAAATAATTTAGGTCTCTAAAATAAGAATCAAATTTTATGAACCAAAACCATTGATTTTAAGATTCAGGAATCAAAATCAAAATGAGATCAAATCTTATGAACTAAAACTACTAGTTTCAAATTTTAGGAACTAAAGTCAAAATAAAGTCGAATTTCAAGAATTAAAGATGATATTAACTCTAAATTTTAATAGAGTTAATGACATTTAATATTTTTCTTAATTATAATAAAACAGTTAGGAGTGACTGTATGATTTTTCAAGAAAATGAAAAATCTCTTTTTGGTGGAATTTTTTAAGGGTGTTGTTGGAAACATGTTTGTGGAAAAAATTTAATTATATGGTATAAATAGCCTAATAACAACATAATCTAATATTCTAATTAGAGAAACGGTTAGTTGTGCGGCTGTATATAAAATAAAAAGATATAACATTGAATATCTCGATATATTTATTTAAGTTGTTTAAATTCGAATAAATAACTCATTTTTTCTTATTTAATGAAATTATTTTACATTTCAGTCTTATAACTAAAATATTTGAAGATTTCATATTTAAAAATGTATTATTATCTTTATAAGAAAAATATTTATTATTTATTTTACATTTGAGATTTAAAATGAAATGATATAACTTCTGTAATTCTGAAAATCATGTCATTTTGGCAAAATGAAATTTTTGCAAAATTTTTGGAAGATGCTATTGGGAAGGTGTTCATGGAGAAAAATTTAATTATATGATATAAATAGCCTAATAACAATATAATCTAATATTTCTAATTTAATTTTTAATATTTTAATAGAAGAAACCGTTAGTTGAGGGACACGTGTCGAAAGAAAAGCTATATTTATTATTTTAACGGAACACATTGTTAGTTATATGGCCTGGACACGTGTTGACAAAATGGCTGCTAACTACTCTATTTATATATATATATATATATATATATATATATATATATATTGATGATTGATGATTGATGATAAATGTAGCCCAGGTCACTTTTCCTTCATATATAGGATCTGAAGAATTCTCCCCCGTGCCCCGATATCATAGAATGGCCCATAATACACGGTGACATGTCTATATCTCTGGTCTGACAGCCATAACTACTCAAAGCAATGCTCGCGCTTTGGCATCCAAATGAATGCCCATTCAAGGAAATCTCAGGGAATTAATCTAATCAACTAAATTTGCCAAACAGTTATACCAATTCTAAGTCATGTTCATTCCATACAAAATCATGCTTTCTTCACCATAATCCAAATGACTAATTTTTTTCCAGTGAGGGGATCCAAGTCCTTGTTTCCGAGGTGAGAGAAACGTGGAAGTGAGTGAAACAGAGGTGGTTAGTTTGCCCCCTCCCTTTTTGTTTGCTGTCGAATGTTATTATTTGGATATGGCAGCTTCAGATGCTATATAGTTACTGTGTGTGTATATGCTGAGTTGAATATTAATAATACAAGAAAAAGTTGGTTAAAAGTAGTTGTTTAAAAATTAATTAGCTAAAAAAACTTAAATTTGAGTGAGTGCAACATATCATCAATAATGTATAACAATCATCAATACGAAAATCATTTACATACAGTAAAAGATATATTACATTCATGGATCATACTTGTATGTATTCAAATTTAAGTCATTTTAGCCAATTAAATTCTCAAACATGGATCATTCACCAAATTTCCCATAATACAATTGCTATTCCCATCCATTGCATATATATTTTCGATAGGAGATCATGATTATGACGTTCGTGTGGATCTTATTTTCAGAAATATTCATCGTAAAGAATAACACAGCACGATGTTCCCAGTAAAGCCAACCAAGACCTGAAAACCAAGTCACAACCAAACAAACAGTGGGGCAATATAGTCAATGGCCGATGATCCCCAAGAATAAAATTAATATGTATGAAATGAATCTCTTTAAACAATTAAAAAATGAGAAATCAGACACTTGTCAATCTTCTATTCTGGTTGTGATTAGAATTTATGACCCATAGAGACAACTCTGATCTATTATAGATCTGACATCTCATGTATTATTCAAACAAATCTGGGACAAAGCGCAGTTTTAGCAGAAAACATTTAACAAAACCATAGTATAGAGTAAAACCAAATGTAGCCTCAGATCATCAGAACCTAAGCTCTGTTGGGTACGTAGTAAATTCTCCCAAATTGTAGGCATGAGGGATATATAGTTCAAAAATCTGCTTCAATAAGCTCAGTTCCAGGCATTGAGTGCACAGAGAATTTATGTGCCATCCTGTAATGGTTGGCTATATTAGTTGAGTTGACTCATAGTATCTGTTGCATGTTACGCACTAGACTGAGAAAGAGAGAGAAAAGAGAGGGGTAATGATATATGCATACATGGTCTCAATCTCAATGGAGACGAAAAGAATAAACAAAAGGAGAATAAACCAAGGGCTATAATTACCCGTAATTTTTTTGTAGATAATTTTAAGAAAGGGTCCCACGTGGATCCTGGGCGAAGAATTTGCAGAAAGCCGAGAAAGAAACAACAGAAAAGGATATCTATATTTGGCCAAAAACTCTCAGGTTTAGGTGGTATATTTGGTAAAGCAATGAGGCAGTTTTATCATAAAGCTAGAAATATAGCTCTAATATTGATGATGTTAAGAATCGTTTGCTCAAGATAATTGATACCTGTGTTTAATTATATTTGTTTAATCAACGTTCACCACCTCTTTGGACGAGAAGTAATCGACGGAATAATACATTTTTCACTTGAAGTTTAGCTTCCCTTAATTTGTCGCTTTGGGATTATTCCAAAAATTAACCGAATTAATGCAATATAGTGCACAATCCGGGTCATATTCACTTTGAGGAGCCGAAAATGAAATTAAACCCTAGTAAATAAATGCAAGTAACCTAAATTATAAAAAGGATTTTTGATTTGAGAATTTCTAATTAAACACCATGAATTAAATTGAAATTAAAATACTTTTTTTTTGTTTTATGTAAAAATGATTAAAATGAATGAGATTAAAGAAATGAAAATGAGACACACAATAACACTGATAAAAATCAATCCTCCAATTCAACAACGCAGGCAATCATCACTCTAAAAGATGTGGGAGTTAAAAACAATGAATTAAGAATTATAATTAAGCTTTTGATCCAACAACCGAGCCACCTCGAATTGTCTCAAAATATTTTCCCAAAAATTTAAATTACTAACTGCAACCAGAATAGTAAAATGAAATTAAGGATACTAAAAACCAATACTTAATTAAATTCTTAAATCCACAACAATAGACTTAAAGCTAGCAAGAGACAATATGATCCAAGATTCCAAGCCACCTTAGAAAATCACAATATATTAACTCCAAAATCAATACAAATGTCATAACCACAACATTATAATTGAAATCAAAGCTATAAACAACCCAATGTCAAATGCTAAGCAATAATTCAGTCACAATAATCTCCAAATATAATCAAATTAAGCAATACAATTATCCCAACAATCAGAAAAACTATCTTAAGACCTAGGAATTGTTAAACAATTATTGAGTAAGAAATTAAAATAACTAGAACTCCCCTTTGATGATCCAAGCTCCTGCCATTATTGTTGAATTAGAGGATTTCAGAGCTCTGGCCACGCATAGCCATGAAAAATGCCACAATCAGTCTTCTGCCGTATCCAGCCATGGAGAACACAGTGGAGATATCAAAGACAGCGACGGAACAGTACACACGGTGAAGACTGGTCCTTCGTTCTGTCACTCTCCCTTGCCGTTGGTCTCGTTCACGCTGCTACTACTCTGTTTTACTACCAGGTCCCTCACGCCGTCCAACTCCTGCTCACCTCTGGTTCTATGGTCGTGCTGAGAAGAAGAAGGGATGAAGACGATGGTGATGAAGGGAGGTTCCCCCTCTGCCGTCGCTCAGCGTCTCCGTCAGCTCGTTTTGCCCAGCTCTGTTTTTCAGCGCCGCTTTCGTCCTGCCTTGTTCGTGCCTCCTGTTCGTGCCTCCGCCTCCATGAAGAAGAAGATTGTAATAATATATATTAGGGGTGGAGCAAAACGCAGCGTTTTGCTCCCCCCTTTTTATGATTTTATTATTATTTTTAATTTATTTTTTTCTTTTTTTTATTTTCAAAATCTTTCAAAAACCTGCAAGCAAAAATTTAAAGATAAGGTAGCATTAATTGTCCTCAAAAATCAATTAGTCACAATTAAACCAAAATATGACAATTTTGCCCCTATAAAATAATAATTCAAAATAAAACATTAAATCAACTAATCAATCAATTAAGGTCAAAAGGGACTAATTAAGTTGACAAAACCCATATAAAAGATATCAAAATATATAAAAAATAATTGAGTTTGTCACTGGAATGAACCAACATTAGATTTTGAAATATCAGTTAATAAATTGAATTTGTTTGCTACTTTTGCATCGCTGATTGGTGTTGTTAATCTCATATATGATAATAATTATAGTTAATGGCTGGATACAGGGAAAACTGTGAAGTAGCTTGAAGGAACCACTTCAACTACGTACGTTTGGCAAGGCAGTATTTTGATCACAGACTGTATATCATATACATATAACAGTAAACATAGCAGGAGGTTCTTGTGGGTGCATGGTAGTGATTCATGGTTAATAAATATTGATGAAGTTAAGTTCATTATCTTCCAAACGATTGGAACAGAGAGATAGAGACAAAATAGATGAATGTGAATAGCCTTTATAAGGCTACTTAATGCTCTGCTCTGTTCCCTGTGTTTAAAAAAGAAAAAAAGATCGAAGACAACAAAGTTCGTCTCATTAGGAGAGCTTAGCTACATAGATGCTTTATACATAGAGATCAGGGAAGCCCGATAACTAAATTAGAAAGAAAATTAGTTAAGTTAGTAATTTATAATAAATATGTGTTGACTTCATTAAATTATTCATATTTAATCATGTACATTAGAATTACATTTAAGTGAAAATACCTTACAATTTATAGGAATATTTTGGGGAACACATTATAAATTTGGAAGACAAAATAGATTATAATCTTATATTTAAAATCTAAAATTACATTTACCTTACTGGTAAAAAAAATATTACATTTACATTTTGCCTGTGATACTAGTTTGCTGCATATATCACTACTACCTTAATGTACGTTTTGGACTTCAATTCTTCTCAAGGGAATACATATGGAAAGTGTCCATTGATATGAGCTCTCTAGATTTATCCCTTTTTTCCATTTAGATAATTTTGATATCATATATTTTGATAATTAGATTGTTAACACCTTTTTTTTTTTTTATCTGAAAGAGATTGTTTGTTCCTCATTCTTGAACTCTTCAGAAAAAGCAGAGAAATGTGTTCAGTAATTTCACATCTCATCAGTTGAATTCAGTTCCAAATGTGAATATAATACTTATTACAAAGGAACACCTCCCTTTACATTATTACTCGGAGGAGTAAAAAAGAAGATTCACTGGAAGAGAAATGAAGATTCATTCAAAAAAAAATTTAAAAACAGAGATATTTTGCGAACTCACCATCCTTCCCAGAAACCATCACCCCTCCTCGTGGTCATCTGCGGAACACTCTATTTTGGGTCCCAAAAAACATCAACCTTGGAAGGATACCCCATTGGCGGAGGAGCACTCACAGTCGGCGGCGGCAGATACGCCATCACCGGTGAAGGATATGACACTGCAAATTCATCATATAACATATTCAATCTCATTAATTAATATTGTTAATCGCATTTACAATATAATGATATAGCAGAGTAGTAGCTTGTTATGAAAGAGAAAACTTACCGGGAGGATCTTGCTGGTTGTAATGATGATTCACGATTGCCAAATAATACTGAAGTTGATGATGATAATATGAACTATATGAAGATACAGGTAGACCCAAAAATGAGATGAGATTGAGATGCTATGTAGGATGCGCGCGCGCGCGCACACAGATATATATATATATATATATAGGTGCACGAATGATGGGGTGCTATGAACAGTCTGAAAGCGCGTGGGAGAAGGCAGATTCGGGGAAGGGATCGACCTTTCCATGGCTAAGGTTGCTTAATGCTCTGTGCTTCCTTCTCAAAGTTGACAATACTATCAACTGTGCCAAATAAAAGCGATAATGTTTTGACTGATCGACCCATATTTTTTGCTGTGATTTTGTAGGGATTATTTAAAAAAATAATAAAGAAATAAAGAACAAAAAGAAATAAGAGAAGCCAAAAAAATTAAATCAGTTAATTTTTGTGGGTAAGACCGACCCATATTTTTGCTGAATCTTGGAAGATTTGCATTATCAGTTACAGTCTGTTGTATGTTAGTTGCTAAAGTTGGGTTTGATTACACTGTACGCGGAGACATGCTTAAACGTATGAATCAACTTCAACACGCTTTGGTGATTTAGGTGTTATAAGTAAATCCAGAAAGCAATGTTCATAAACAAATATTGATGATAGGAACAGAGAGGCAGAGACGAAATAGATATATGTTAACGAAGGATTTTGAGAAGGAGATTGGTAAGTTATATGCACACAAATACACACACACACACACACACACACACACACATATATATATAGGTTGGTTGCGACGGCGGCCAAGGTAGCTTAATGGAACGTTCAAATTACATTGTAAAAGCGCGTGGTGAAGAAAGATGAATGTGAATAGCCTTTATATAAGGCTGCTTCTTGATCTGTTTCTCTCTGTTTTTATATTCAAAGGACACAACAAGAGTAAGCATATTAATGAAAACTTGTCATTGCAAATGTATGAGCAAATGTACTTTCAGGTTAACATTTGCTGTTTCATTTAATAAGTTATTTTATTCGACCATTCAGCTTATAGTCAACTACTATGCAACGCAACGTTATAAGTCCAATCATTGAACTAGACGACCACGTGGAGAAAGACAAAGTAATGATTCGAATATTTCAGTTTAGTTTCCTTCCTGATCATGAGAAGACTTAAAACTAGCAATATTTTTGTTATTGTAATTCTAGAGATAATCACTAGGCCATTTCTTACATGATCAGAATCTCACGAACTAAAATTAAAACGTTTTTCTATTTTGCCACCACTCATACAAATAACTTGTTATAGCTCTCTCTAGTACAAGTACTCTGTAATTGCAAATGTAAGGGTTCAAATAAAGAACTATAATGACACCTATAAAAAAGACCCCAAATGCTCCAGCAAAACTCCACAAGAAGGTGTCTCGAAAGTCATTCCTTTCCAAATGACGAGGTTGCTTGTTTCTCTTTGCTTTTGAGCAATTTTGCTGTAGAGACGGACCACACAGGAAAGGATTTCCTTCATAACTGGGTGAATCAAAAGTTGCAAATTGATTTTTCATGTCAGGTGTCATTCCAGATAGGTTATTATGAGCCACTGAGAAGGTAGACAAAAAGTACAACTGAATTAGCTGTGTAGGAATGTGGCCTATCAAGTTGTTGTGTGAAAGATCAAGGCTTTCTATCTGCCTCAAGCTAGAAAATGCTTCTGGAATAGGCCCTTTCAATTGATTGTTTGACAAATTTAATGCATGGATAGTGCTTAAATATCCAATTTGTGAAGGAATTTCACCTATCAATTGATTGCTTGAGAGATCCAACCCAGACATGAAATTTAAACTGCTTCCTTTGTAAGATTCATACCTCCCTTTTGCTGTAAATTCTACTTCTACTTCTACTTGGTCTTTAAACACTGTAAAATTTTGTTTTCTTTTTCCTTCTCCTTCTCCTGTAGAAACTTCACCGGTCAAAGGGTTCCAAATATCCAGTGACAATCTAACAGTCCCCGACACAATAAAAATTCCCATTTTAGTTTCCCTTGGTGCATCCATCTTTCCGAATGTGATGTTATTCAAGCAATATGGTATGCTTCCAGAAAGCTTATTTTGAGAAAGATCTAATAAGTTGATATTCTTGAGCTCACATAAATGCATAGGAA
Source organism: Neltuma alba (assembly GCF_004799145.2). NCBI lineage: Eukaryota > Viridiplantae > Streptophyta > Magnoliopsida > Fabales > Fabaceae > Neltuma > Neltuma alba. The sequence goes on along the minus strand of NW_021637583.1, from coordinate 61,800 downwards.
TAGGGCCTTCAAATGTGTTTTCTTTTAACACGAGGATCCTTAAGCTCAAAAATGAGCTAAACACCCTTGGAATTTGACCTGAAAATTTGTTATTCTTCAAATTCAAAATCAACAAGAAGGAGGAATTAGCCAAAGTAGAAGGCAGAGGTCCCATGAAATGGTTGTCTTGCAAATGCAAGTACTTCAAAGATGGCATATTCAAACACCTTGGCAAAGTGCCATTGAATTTATTTTTAGAAAGGTCTAGATATGTAAGTTCCGTCAAGTTGCAAAAACTTTCTGGTAGTGAACCTGTTAAAGAATTTTGTGACAAAATGAGGTAACTCAAATGTTGAAGGTTTTCGATCCAAGTAGGTAATTCATTGGATAGTTGGTTGGCACTAATATCCAACATTCTTAATTCAGTACTATTCATGACCCCACCTTCAAGCTTTCCTTTGAAGTTATTGTTGTTGAGATCCAAAACTAACAAAGACGTGAAATTTGATTCTATGGGAAGACATGGGCCGCTCAAGCGGTTGTTTGACAACTTCAAAAACCTTAATTCATTGTTACCTTGACCGAATTCTTGGGGTAAGTAACCAGATAGATTATTATTTGACAAGTCCAGATCATTCAGTTGTCTCATTTCACCTACTGAAGCTGGGAAGCAACCTCGCAATGAAGTTGAAGACATGTCAAGAGAGATCAAGTTGGGAAAAATGAAACCAACATGAGAAGGGATTTCATCTCTAATGGGGTTTGATGAAATATTAAAAGACTCCATTTGAAGTAATTTTAAGGTGGAATTGAGTTCAAAGGGACCAGTGAACAAGTTATGGGTCAAACTGACAACATGTAAGCCTGTGTTATTTGTCAAAAGCCAGGATGGGAAGACCCCTGAAATGTTCATATTGGCAAGTTCTATACTTTCCAAGTCATATTGATGAAGTAGAAAGGTAGGCATTTTGTTAGTGTTCGCCTCATTAAGAGTACAGTTGTTGATTGTGAAAATCCTCAACTGGAAGGAAGGGATAAATGGGGGATTCTCAGTTTCAAGCTTTAGATTGGTGTTAGAGCATGAAATGGAAAAGACTTTGAGGTTGGAATTGTTGGCAAGCGAAGAGAGTGAAAATAAGCCGTTGAAATTGTTATCGGAAAGAATAAGAGCTGTTAGAGACCTCAAAGAATGAAAGAGTAAGGAAGGAAAGGTTCCTTCAAAATTATTTCCATCAAGATAAAGCGTATCTAAGGACGTCAAATTGCCAAGGCATGGAGGGAGTTGCCCCTCAAATTCATTGACGCTAAGATCCAATAATGAAAGATTCTTCAAATTGCATAGGCCTCCTGCAACATACACCATTTTCTTCACTAAATTTATTTCGTCACAACAATGAATTTAAATTAATGTTGGGTCCCAGGTAAAAAGCCTTAACATTGAGCCCAAAAATATGAGTAAAAATAAGTTATTAACCCATTTCCTTTTATTAGTTTTAGCCTGTCCATGGGTGTAAATACGGCTACATCTTATTATTATTATTATTATTATTATTATTATTATTATTATTATTATTATTATTATTATTATTATTATTATTATTATTATGTAAACTGTTATTTGTTTTGACTGCATTATTTTAAACTACTGCCGCATGCCAGTTAGGAGATGGATTGGAAATCGGTTTCATTGAACAATCGACTCAATTTGCATGAACAAGGAAAATTTGACTGTTTAATTAAAATAGAATTTTTTTATCAGCAAATTTTATGTTTATTGGCGAATACTCAATTAATGGATTATTTTCTTTTCATCGCAGATGCTATAAAATATGGTGCGTACCTTGTTGTGGCAATGATCTATTCAAGCGGTTATTATCTAATGTCAATACGGTAAGGGAAGTAAGAGACGTAATAGATTCAAATGATCATCAAGCAACAGCCAATCCAGATTACGTGAATGAGAAAGGTCTGTCAAATGCCAAATGGAAATCAAATGATAAGTATATGTGTTGTTAAAAAATTTATTGATAATGAATCTGCTAAGAAAATGTCATCTTATCTCTTAAATTCTGACATTTCATTCAATTCTCTCAATTAAATAAAGGCAGATAAATTGTTCGGTTGAGATGATTATATGACAAAGGTAAATAATTTGACTTCACAACAAAATCAAGAAAAAAAAAACAAACTTTCTTGTATTTAATAGAGAAAACTTTGTCCATATATTCCTTTTAGCATTTTTCTTAAAATGATAGCCCGGTAATCTTTTTTTTCTAAAAATAGATATACTTTTGGTGCACATTTCAGTAACCACATGTCACTCAAAATATACTATAGTATAGAAGACAAAGATTTAGCACCGAAATATGGGAATTCTGTGAGCCTATTGTATTGTAAGTCCAACTGTTCCAAGTTCACCAGCCTGATATCGCCAAACAGCTCTGTCCCACAAACAACATGTGATCAGTTACTATGAATGTTAATGGGTGTAAAGAATTATAAAAAACGATTCGTAAAATTAATATCATCATCCTCTTCATAATTTAACATGAAGTGAGAGTTTGATAATGTAGTTTCTATTAAGCTTGTTTTGGGCCCCTCTATATATCCAAGAAAATATCCTGCTTAGTAATTTATTTTTTAAAAGATATTTACAACACAAATCAAAACGTTTAGTATCTCAAGCATTTTCTAAAATATCTTACTTGAATTTATTTTTTTAAAATTAGTAAAAAGAACTTTTGGTACTCAAATTTAATTTGTCTCCGTTATCATTTTGGTCTGTGAAATTTAATTTTTATCAATCAAGTTCCTAAAGTTTCATACACAACTTTTTTCCATCTGATGCTATCTATAAGATATAAATAATTAAATTATGTAGATTGTATAGTTTGTTAAAAATTAAAATTGCTTAAAGATAATAAATATGTAAAAATGTTTTTTTTTCCAAAAATAATATCCATATTTACGGAGAGAAACGATGAATGAGAGAGAAATCGAGTATGAAAAAGATAAGAATGAGAGAGAATAAATGAAGTGATATAACAAATAATTACTGGGAGAAAATATAAAAAATTGGTTCAAATTTCTTAAATAAAGCAAAGTGAGGGTTATCATCCTTGAATTAATGGTTAGAGATAGCACATGTGCGTTTAGGATTATAGATCTTCAAACCATAATGACTAATTTTGGATGATTACGAAACTTTAGGGACTTGATTTATGACAATTAATTAAATTTCATCGATCAAATTAATAAGTGAAGATATTTTGAGGGACATAAAGTTTCATTATTCCAATCAGAAATTATCCACAAATATTTAGCTAGAACTAGAATGGACTCTTAAGTCTTACCTCAGCAAATCAGTGGCCTAAAAGAGGAAACCGATGAAAAAAAAAACAAGATAAAAGGCAATGAATGATATGATCATAATCATTTTTAACTAATTTTTTTACCGTAAATAATGTGCTTTTACATCTTCAAAAATCACAGTTCGAAATGCTTACAAAAATGTCGGTCTTAATTAACAATGTAGGTCTATGTACTGTGTGTGTATTGGTATATATATGTATGCACGAATGATAGAATAGTTAAAAGAAAGAGGGTGACCTGACAAGTAATTCCCATCCAAACGCAACATTTGAAGCTGGATGAAGGGGAGAAAAGAAGAAGCATTGAGTGACCATTTGATGTGTCTCAACTCATAAGGTCTTGTATCGTTCAGATAAAGGCTTATGACTCTATGAGTGGAGTTGTCACACTTCACAGCCTCCCAAGTGCAGCAATCTGCAGAGAAGGTTTGGTTATTCCAAGAAGGAAGAGAAGAGCCATTTGGAAAATTGAAAGCTTCTTTCAATTTCAGAAGAGCTTCTCTCTCTTTTTTCAAGCACCCCTCAGCTTCTCCATTAAACCCTAATAATATGAATATGATTATGGCCATCACCCACCACACCTCTTCTCTCACTGAATACCCCATTTTTCTCGATGCATGTCTTCAACTTGCGTGTTGTTCATCTATATATAGAGGCCATTTCTTTGCTTGCAAGACTCAGATTGGACAGAGGCAAAATAGAAAGCTCCACTTCATATTTGACATAGTCATTTAGTTTGAAAAATTGGGGCGGGGGTTAACATTCCTTCCCCGAAAGATATGATTATATTGACTTGACCTCTCAATTCATGATCTTGACAATTAATTGCTAACAATGTGTATCACACAAATTGTTCTATTCTTATCACTATTTATTCAAAATTATCACTATTAATTCACAATCAGTGTGAGTGGCCATTTCTGCACAACGTATTAAAGGGAATCTTAAACTCCAGATTGTTGGGTAGACAAGGTTGACGGTGCCACGAAGCACGAACTAAATTATACATTTATACGTCGAAAGCTTTATTATGCACCATGCGACTATTTATAGTCATGAATTCCTATGATACATTAATTAGGATATGCATTTGGGCATAAATTTAGAAGATTATGACTTAATTTGTCTCCTCCAAGTGTATATTTATGTATTAGGCCTTTAATATGTGGTGATTTGGGCTCTCAATGCATATTGTAGCCTCTTGAAGATAAATCTCTTCATTTAGGTATTCCTAACCTTGGATGATTTGGCTTTGGGTTGACTTGTTAAAGGTAATGTTGGATCACACATGCATGTTGCCATGAAAGGCTTGATCAACAAGTAGGACGCCAACTTGGACACGCCACCTAGGATGTAACTTTATCCGCTTAGGACACCGGATAAAATCACATCACATCTTATTTTAGCCACTTCAACATCTAACTCATCCCATCTTCCTACGTTGATCAACTGATAGTGCTCTTTAAAAATTTGGTGAGAGATTAATAAGAACCAACTTGGTAATTTAACATTGGAAATTTCAGAGAGCATCTTGCAATAATTTCATTTGTATTCTTATCATGACTAATACAAGCCAGTGCATGTGCCTTAACATTCTGCAAAATCTACCCTACAACGCGCATCACATTGGGCCGTCATTACCAACTCCCATCCCGCATCTCACGTCTTGGATGGCTAGGTATCTGTACGCATTCACACTAATTTCAAATCAAACAGGTAGAACCCGAATGGCTAGATAATTAAGTGAATAAAATAAAAGCTGAAATATAATCTAGTTGAGGGTTGAGGCAAGAATCTCACTCTCAACTCACTAATAGCCAGGATAAAATCCACTAAAATTTACTTAAGCAAGGATCTCACTTAACTAAATTTACTAGCCAGAAGGAGAATCTCCAAATTACTGAATAAATATTTATTTCTCTCATATGTTAGCTTATAGGATGGCTAACATATTTATAATGCAGAAATTACAAGTGAATAAATATAAAAGTTAAGTAAATATCCCTAATATCTTGGAAGTAACAGAAAGAGACGTTGGTGGACCTCTAACAACCTAGAGTCCCATTATTCAACTAATAAATCATTAATAAAATCAATAAAACCTAAAACACTCATTCAACTCTCCTAAAAAGATGCAAACAGACTCAACCAGTGCTCCAGTCTCCCTATTTCTTCTCTAGTGCGTTAATGTGCTGACTTGGAGTCCCATCACAAACCTGCCAGCAAGAATGACATTTATCGTAAAGTTATAAAGAGTCGAGTTCTGAGAGGAATTTAAGGTATAGTTTCCTTGTTGAATCCGGCTCATGATTATGACAAGTTATGAAGTTGCTGATGAGCAGAGAGGATGTGAATGACATATAAATCTCACTCGTGTCATTTCCTCGATTAAAGAAAACTACAGTTTTGTTTCATAAGTGACCTTCTTCAACGTTGTAACACACACACATATATATACCTATATGTTTCGTGCATGCGTGATTCTTTGATATCTCTTTATAAAATTTGAGACATATCTTCACACAAAGTCTAAATATGCAGTTTCATTTGCAGTTAAATATTGTTTTGGATTTAATTTATGCAGGCCTTTGTCTCAAGTTTCTATGGATCAACCCGATCCAAGAAGTATTCTCTCAAGTGCTTCCCTTCATAACTGACACAAATTTGGAGTCTTTTAGTCAGAAAAGATTGGAAAAATATGAAAGATTCCTTGCCCGCTACACGATTGGGCTTGACATAACCTCTCGACGACTTATGATTGATCCTGACAGTTGCTAACAATGTTCACAAGCTTTATGTATGTATGTATGTATGTATGTATGTATTCTCATCAAACAAACTATGCCCCATCAAAGGGAGTTTGGAAAGCCGAACTGTATATGGTAGACGGAGATTTTTGTGCAGAAAGTGAACGATACGTCTAAACTTTGAAGTTTATTTCTAGACGTTTATCTGTGTTTCGCACTAAAATTGACTCGTAGGCACTCAGTCAGAACTAATTATTAGGATAGAAACTTATAGAACTAATCTAAACTGAATTTTCCGGTTTGTACTTGATTAGCCAAAGACTCCAATCTACCAAGAATAATACAAACAAGAAAAAGATGGAAAAAATATATTATCTCTAGTCCTAATTAAAAAACTTCATTTGCAGTCTACAAATGAGGTCTTATAATTAGAATCAAAGTAGTAACAGGTGAGTTGGTTTGCCAAATAAAAAATTATTTCCGCTAATCTTTGCTTGTTTTTGGGTCTTGTTCATTGGTTTTAGACTCTGTTTATTCTTGATTTTACATTTTAATCATGCATCGTTGTTTTTAAAGATTTACGGTATTTTCCAAAGAGTAGGGTTTCTTTTTGCTTTTGTTTTTCTTTTTCCCCTGCCTACAATTCCTTAGTGAGAGTCTGAGAAAGGCATGATTATGCACACAAAACACTTCTATATATTTTAATGAATTTTTATGTTAATTGTCGTGTTTTATATATAAAGTTTAATTAGGCTATAGCAAAAATTACATACGTTCCACAATATTACAATGTAAGTGTGTTTCAACAAGAATCAAATCTTTTAATTTACTATTGCTGAGTTGCTGTAAATCTTAATCTTGATTATTTTATATAATTCCAAAATGTAACATCATGCTATCTATATAATTAACTAAAATCAGATTCTGCTTGCCTAAATAAATTTAAAGCCTAACCTTTTATTACTATACTTGTTTATTATTGATGCGTATATAATAAGAGTCCTCTGCTCCGCTTGTCTCTCTCAGAGTAGACATTCATAGGAGCAGATTATAAATGAAAATTGGTCAGATTATAATTTGGGGGAAATCAAAAAGATTTTTTTTCCCTTTTAACATCTTAATTAACTCCCATATAATAGTACACGAAAAGTAAAATGAAAGGGAAAAAAGTATCATTGTTTCACATAATCTGATAACAGTAATGAAATCTTAAGAATCAACATCCACAGCAAAATTCAACTGAGAAAAACACAACTTGGGCAAATTGAAAAAACACAGCACTTACTTAGTGGGAAACAACCAATAAAGCTAACAACCGTGCAAGACTTGAAAAGTGAGTCACAACCAACAAAGCTAACCACCAAGACTTGAAAACCAAGTCACAGTCAAACCCCAGTTGGGGGGTGTTAATATAGTCAATGGCCAGAGATCCCACAGACTTATTAAATAATAAACTTAAAACGTATTTTATAAAAAGAATTTCGTTAAATATAAATCACAGACTTATCAGTCCACTATTTTGGGTGTGATTAGAATCTATGACACATAGAAATAAATCTGATCTATGATGGATTGTTCAAACAACGTTGGGACACAGCGCAATTTTAGCAAAAAATATTTAATCAAACAAAACATACCAAGAAATTAGTTGACCTTTTATATATATAATCTATAATCCAATAAGGAAAAAAAAAATATATGAAATAAATTACAAATTAAGTTGGGTTAATTGTGTTCTGTGTGGGAAAAGATGCTGTGAGATGAGAAAGTGACGAGAGAGGAACCCACCATCCTTTCCAGAAGCCTTCACCCTTACTTTTGGTCTAAGCTGGGATCTGTGATGAATCTTGAACAGCTTGCACGGTGGTGGGATATCCAGGTGGTGGTCATAAGCCTGACCCGGTGAAGGATAAGCCATCACTGGTGTTGATGGAGGATAAGCCTCTGCATGTGCATAATCATATCATCCAATCTGACATATATCAAATAAACAATAATACAGCAAGAAACTGATTAATTAAGTTGAATAATTCTACAATAATATCCAGGTGTTGCCAAACTGGTTGTTTTTTTTTTTTTTTTTGGCCAAAACCTTGGTTGTGTTGACTCATAGCATCTGTCGCAGGTTTTGCACTAGACTGAGAGAGAAGGAGAAAAGAGAAGGGTGATCATATATATTTCTTATAATTAACTAATTTACCTAACTTTCATAATTTAATCAAATTAGTTAAATATATCTTATATTAAGAACAGGAAGAGTAATAATTATAGTTAATGGTCAGATACAGGGGCAAACCGTGAAATAGCTTGCAGGAACCACTTAAACTACGTATGCTTGGCAAAATATTTTATTGTAGTTAATTGTAGCTTGATCACAAACCGTATCTGATATACATATAACAGTAAACATAGCAGGAGGCTCTTGCTGATGGTAGAGATTTATGGTTAATAAATATTGATGAAGTTAAGTTCATTATCTTCTGAATGATTGGAACAGGGAGGGCGAGACGAAATAGATGAATGTGAACAGCCTTTAAAAGGCTGCTTTATGTTAAGCATTCCATCAAATGGTAATTGTAACTAATAAAATTGTATGGCAATAGTATTTATTATAAAAAACTAACTTAACAAACTTCTTTAGTTTACTCAAATTAGTCGATTAACTCTTATATTAAAGACCAGCTCATTTCTTCAATTAAAGGAAAGTACATTTTTGTTTCATAAGTGAACTTCAACGTTATCATATCTGACACAGACTTCCTCTGGTTTAGTGTGAAAGGCTAGAAAAAGATGAAGATCCATTGCCCCAAAATATACGATTGGGCTTAAGGTAGCCACTCAACTTATGATTGATCCTGACAATTGCGATCTATGTTCCCCACGCCTAACAAGTTTTATATCATTTATCACAACTATTTAAAAGTCAGAGCATTTGCTTTTGACATTTCTGCTCAATCCAATAAATTAAACTGTGTTCATATGTGTGTAGCGCTTCCCCCCCCCCTTTTTTTTTTAAAAACTTTTGAATTAGTGGCGGACAGTAATTAACTGAGATTATAAGTGGGATCCCACGACTTTTTGTTTGTTTACAGGAAATTTTTCATACCATTAGATTATGAGACCATTATAGCACAGTTGAGTTTTAGTCGCTGAGTTATGATTAATTAGGATAACAATTCATTGAATTTGCGGTTTTGAACTTGCCATAGTCTCCAATATACGTATCAAGAATAACACAATGACAAAGAGTTAGGGGAAAAGAAAGATGATGTGTGTGTGTGTGTTTTTTTCTTGGGGGGGGGGGGGAGGTGGTCGAACATACAAACAGGGGAATCGTAGTAAGATAATAAAAAAAAGAAAGAAAGAAAGAAAGAAAAGAAAGATGCATATCGAAACCACTTCAAATAAAAAGAAATTATTTCCATTTATTGCTTCAGTTATCGATTTAGTATATGAAGTTTAAGTTCAATCAATTAAATTTTTTAATTCTGTATATAAGATATAAATAACTAAGAAATGCATACTCATGCGTGGTTCTATTTGTAAGTTAAAAAGGAAAGATTTCATTTTATTTTATTTATAAGTAACATCATTAAATTTTTTACACGAATATATAATTTTATTTCTTAGAAATTATGGGTATATATATATATATTAAATATAAGTAAAATTAGAAAATTAAATCCCAAAATAATCTGACATGGACTATTAACCAGTTTAATTAATCTGAAAAACTAGGAAGAGGTCAAGATATGCTCTCCCAAAATGCACGATAGGGCTTAGGCTCTCTATTTCTGATGATCTAGACAACGTCTATCACCCCTCACATGCTAATTTCTAATCAACAAGAATGATATTTACCAGAAAGTTATAATTGTGAGATGAATTTAAAGTAGTTTCCGTGTTGAATCAGTCATGATTAAGACAAGTTATAAAGTTGCTGATGAGCAAAGAGGATGTGAATCGCATATATATATATAAATATATATCATACATGTCATTTCTTCAATTGAAGAAAACTACAATTTTGCTTCATAAGCAAGCTTCAACCTTGTCATAATTGACCCAGACTTGGAGTCGTTTAGTCAGAAAGAATAGAAAAAGATGAAGATTCGTTACGTTGCCCAAAAATACACGATTGGGCTTAACGTAACCTCTCAATTTAAGAGTGACCCTGAAAGTTACCGGCAATAATGTTAACTGCACAATATTAGGGGGTGAACAGCAATAATATGAGATCTACTTCTATTATGAAATCTTGTGATGCCCGAGTAAGGCAAAACGGGTTGGGCGGGTCAGTGGGATTATTCACGCTATGATGGGCTTATGTGGATTATTATACCCGTGGCTGTCCAACTCCTACCCACTCTCCTAGCAAATCTGTAGTCCTCCCCAATGTCTCTGGCTCTAACCCTTCCAAGCACAGTGGTCGTCTCTGCTCCTTCCACTACAAAGCAACTCTTCTAGCATCGTCTTTGGTCCTTCTTCCTACCAAGTGATTCTTACAGGTACTACTGCCATCTTCGTGATGCATGAATCTTTCGGCATCGTCCCTGGTCCTTCCCGCCACCAAGCGATTATTCTGTTACTACCCTTCTCTTCACGTGCATGTGGGTTTCCACCTCCATTCCAGTCTTGTTGCCTAACATCATCTGCCTTTCCTGCATTGTGAAAGATTTTATATAGGACTCCTATTTTCACCATGCCTGGAACCTTCAAGCTACACCCCATCCCCAAATTTGGTTAGATTCATGCGTGCTCCTTGATTGACTGATTTTGATATTTTCAAATTCACATTGTATATGATGAATATTCTCATTTTTGCCACTTTAAAGTTGGGATCCTTATATGAAAATTATTATCCCCAAATCTCTACCATACTTTTGGGTTGTTCCTTTAAGGTTTCTAAATCATATTTCGCAATTTCTTAAATAGAATTGCATCACCTGCTACAATTTCTAGATAGAAGATTGCCCCACACGTGATGGTTGAGGAGTGATTTGCAACATTCCGATTTTCAATTTTTTGATTTATTAGTTTTTGTGATTGTTTGTTTAATATGCCAGCTTGTTGTTTTTTGGATTTCCCCATCGCACTGCAATCATCTTAATTAGTATACTCTTGTGGATTCTGAATTCCATTTTTTTATTTGCTTTGGATTCTGTCAGCCATTTTGTTCTTGGATTTTGATTATTTTGATTTTGATTCTACATTTATGATTAAGATTTCAAATTATACAGTTACTAATCAATAATTAATATATTGCTGCGGCTCTCCAATTCCATCCGTTGTGTATTTTATCTGACGGTTAATTGATGCTTACAAATTAGGCCGCCCTCTACTGTAACAATTATGATGAATGCTAGTGGCTAATTATTTCCTCTTTAAATGCATAAGATAGACGTTCATAATAATTTAATTCAATTTACTTACTTTATTTCATTTACTTAACGATTACAACACATTCATTTCATCAATCAAATTTTACATTTAAATACCACGTGCTCTACTTGGCAATGTACTTTTTTTTAGCCTCATTCAACATTAGGTCCGTTGTCCCCTCACTTCAAGTTCTCTCATAACCTTTTAGCTGTTACCCTTTTAGCTTGAGGCTAATTACTCCTTCCTTAAATACATATATACAATATAAGTTCACAACAATTTAATCCAGTTTACTTACTCAATTATTATTTTCCCTGATATTGTTAGGATATTATACAAGATATTCATATGTAATAATATATATACATACAAGATATTTATATATAATATATAGTCGACATATATTTTTATATATCATACAAGATATTCATATATTAAATACATACATGATACATAAACACTTTGAATTACACGTGAAATATTGGCCAGAAAAAATTTATATGTAAAATACTCTTACATATTTTATGTAAGATTTTAATATTTTGTATACATTTTATAATATTTTAATTTATATCTATACAGTATTTTTAATATGTCCGAGGCTGCATATATTTCAACTAAATACGTAATGCAATTTATACTTATAAGTTATAACAGACAAGGAAAGAATGATTTTTACTGATTTATCAGTAAGACTTATAAGATTCTCAGATATTCTATGTGTGTGTATATATTTATATATATATATATATATGTAAACTCCCTGTGGTTCAAAATATAAGTTAAATTTTGTCAGAAAGGCTTGGTTTTTCTTATAATATAACATTCACTTTTGTTTAAGCATTTAATGAGTTTTTTTCAATTTTATCCACAAACATTCTCTTTTCTTTTTGATTCATTTATCACATCTTTTACTTATTCTTTTCATTAATAAGGGCATATCTGGGAAAAAATATTGCTTACATATTTATTGTTTCAAACTAATTTTAACCAATTTATTGATAAACGTAAATGGATAAAAATTAGCTTATATTTTGAACTAGAGGGAGTATATTATGTAAGATTTTTAAACACATTCTACATGGATAGTTCTTGGCTTTTTGCAAATAATAAGCAACATGTTTTAAATTATATAAGTCTAGCAAAGACAACAAAATCTAAAACAACATCTAGCGACTCCTAATCTGCCAGAAAGATTTGAGGCACACAGTGCTTTCCATACAAGCAGTTGGTTTTACATATACTTTGCTTTCCAGTTGGGTCATGTCACCCAACTGGAAAGCAAAGTATAATAATTCATTTATTTTACATATACTTTGATTTGAGGTACCCAGTTGCTTTCCAGTTGATTTTTGCCTTGATAATACTCCATTTATTTTCATATTTTATTGCCCATTAATTTTATGTTTTATTAGTGATCCGGTGATTAATTCTGTTATTCGAATGATATTTGAATGAATTTGGAAGTGGAAACGTGTTCACTAAAATTTTAGATTTTTAAAATGGGCAATTTACTACGTTAATTCTCTGACTGAAGCTTCCATGAATTTAATGGGTCTAACATATTCTACATACACACACACATATTTTTTTAAAGAAACTAAGATTTCACATATATTTTGAATTAAATGGAAAATATAATTTGCATATTTCTTATTCATTATTCAAATAAATCTACGGCAAGCCAAATATAATGTATATTTTCCCCCCATGTTAAGTATTCAGATTTTGTCATATCTATATATGCATGTACATATATTGTACATGATCCACAACTACTGGAATGCAATGGCCATATACAGATGGGTAGGATACCCAGACATCTTCTTACCCTTACTTGCAATCCGGTATAGCCTGAGATAACAAGATTCTGTCAACAACACAAACTCAGCCCATCTGATCGACCTGATATTTTGATAAGGATATTTAGCCTCAAAATTACAGCATTGATAAAATGCATTAAGGAGCAAAAAATATTCGGCACAATCAAAGCAAGTAACAATACAACCTCCCTTTAATCACCTCCCCACAAAGTATGTGGGACTTAAACATCCCATTTCCAAAAACCATCCAACACAATATCCCCACCCTCTCACGAATATAGAACCTATAGTTACATTATTACATTTACTTTTGTAACTTCAAAATACACCCCTGTTGTGTGTTGATATCTGAATTTCCAGAGATGAATACCATCGAGTTCTAGAAGTGAGGGCTACCGCATGCAAACATCATTTTGTTCATAGAGCCATATGACAAACCCAAAACACATAAGGACGTCGAGAGAATCATCTCAACAGAGACACCTGACAAGGACATAGACCCGGTGCTGTTCGAGCTTGTCACCAATTTCATGCTGCACGGACCCTGTGGCAACTCCAATTAGAAATCACTTTACATGAAATATGAAAAGTGCTCAAAGTACTTTCTTAAAAGATATGTGGTGAACATAACAATAGACAACGACGCGTACCCTACATACCATAAGAGAAACAATGGCAGAACAGCTGTGAAGAAAGAAATTCCTTTGAACAACATATATGTTATGTCATACAATGCTTAACTATTACGGCTCTTTCAGGGCCATTTAAATGTCGAAAAGACAAACCAATCAAGGACTATTAAGTATTTGTTCAAATACATTAGCAAGGACCATGACCGCATCATCACAGGGATCCACCGTAATGATGAGCTTAGCAGGATCGCATTAAACGAAACGAGCAAGAGTGACCATGTGATCATTCACTGCATGGACATAATTTGTCAAAGACCACCCTCTCATTCAAAATGACCAGACGACAATTCCCTTTCATCATCTCTTTTGTAATGACCATTAACAAGAGCCAGGGCCAATCATTAACCAACATCAGTTTATACCTGCCCAAGTCGGTGTTTACACATGGACAGTTGTACATGGTATTGTCAAGAGTCAAGAATAGGATAGTCTCAAAATAGTGATCCTCGATTCTGATAACAAACCCACAAATATTACTCAAAATGTGGTCTATGGGGAAGTCTTCCATAATGTGCATTTGGAATGACCTCATTCTCACTGTCATGGTCGGCTGCCATCTTCCCACTATTAGTATGAGAGCTTCCTTTGTTAAAATTAAATAGTACTATCATGTGAAGCATTTTGATAAAATGAGAATTGTTAACATTTAAGTAGCTCACACAACAGTCCTTCCCTCTTCGCCTCCCGTATTATGCTAAAATTAATCAAACAGAATGATGCATACTTAACAAAGAGCCTCCATAAACAATAGTTGCACAGGGAGAAGATCCTATTGGACGGTCTCGTAGTGTGGTATATTAGGAGGTCTTCCACAATGTCTATTTAGAGTGACCACATCATATCCAATTCACGAGATGCCTTTCAACTTTGTATTATCAATATGACAGCTACCACAATTACATTACATTTAGAACTCCCAAAATCTATATCTTCTAATTAATGCTTTTGTGATTAAAATATCACAGTTTTAATGATTTAAAAATCTTAATCAACAATATATATATTTTTGCAGTTTAAAAAAAATTAACAATGTGTGCATTATATGCATGAATGATAAAATAGTTATAAGGACGAGGGTGACAACTGCCACTGGGCCTACCGGGCCCACCACACCTATCCTCTCACTGAATATCTTACTTTTTTTTTTTTTTGATACACGTAGAGAGGGAAACCCTCCAGCTAAGATCCGAGGTGTCACCTTATGTCTTCATGCAGGACATTTGTAATCTCCAATATGGGTGTTTCCATTGGGTGGTAGCCCCAAGTAGTAGTCAGGGCCATCTTTGCGAGTACATCCGTAGCGGCGTTCGCGTTTCTATTGATATGGGTTATCTCGAGTTCCCAGTTCCACTTCTGGAGAGCTTTGATCTCTGTTAGAAGTTCGGCATAGGGGTGGTCGCTAGTGTCATCCTAGCTAAGTAACTGTACCACCTCAAATGCATCAGTTTCTGCGATGATTCGTCTTTCTCCTCTATCCCATGCCATTTTCAGACCAAGCAGTAGGGCCCATAATTCTGCATGTATACTGTTACCTCCTTCGACATGAAACATGAAGCCTGATATGAACACGCCAGCTTCGTCTCGTAGCAGGCCACCGCTGCTAGTACCCGTATTCAGCGACCACGCTCCATACACGTTAAGTTTCTTCCAACCCTCAATGGGTGCTGACCATCCTGCTCGTCGGTCACTCACTTGGTGCCCATTGATTTTCGTGCCTGCAAGTTTCTGACGCGCTCGGGCAATGCTCTGTATTATTATCCTGGCCTTGGTTATCAAAGCCTCATTGCTTGTATGCTTCTGTTCAAAGATTCGAAGGTTGCGTCGTTTCCATATTAACCAGCATATCGTCGTGAATAAGCTGCTCTAGTCCTCGCTTCTATGTGGGCACTTCTTCCGAGTGTTCTCCTGTATCCAAGATGTTAAGTTTCCCTCGAAGAAGCTCGTGTGTATGGCTGGGGGTATTATCGTAGTCCACAGTTGTTTGGTCTCTCTGCAATCACACAACACATGAATAGTAGACTCCGAGAAGCAGTTGCACCACGTGTACAGGGTGTCATTTGTCATTCCCCTGTGAGTACGCTCCTCATTGGTCAACAGCTTATTCTGCAAGGCTAGCCAGAGGAAGGATCTACATCTTTGCATTGTGTCAATTTTCCACACCCGTTGCCAAGCTATCTGTCTATCTTCTCGTTCATTATTGATCACGCTATAAGCACTTCGGATGGTGAAGGTGCCATGTTTATCATGCTTCCATCTAACACTGCCAATTGAGGGATTCAAAGTGCATCTATCTTCAACGAAACGCCATGCTGCTTTAAGTCCTGACCAGGTATTCGATCCAGGTCGAGCTTGATTTATGGTTGGAAGTAGGTCGTCTCCACATTTATATTTGGTGCGTATCACCTGTAACCATAGGTTATTTGGTTTCTTTATGAGGTTCCATCCGAGCTTAGCCATATAAGCCAAGTTTTGCGCCTTCATTCTTTTGAAGCCCAACCCTCCATTATCCTTGGTCCTGCAGACGTTCTCCCACGCCACCAAGTGTGCTCGTCGTTTCTCTGTCATGGAACCCCATAGGAAGTTTCGATTAAGCTATTCAATCTCATTGCAAGTAGATGTGGGTAGTGATGCGGTTTGCATGGTATATCCTGGCATTGCTGACGTTACAAAATTAATTAGAGTAGCTCGGCCCGCAAGGGAGAGTGAGTTAATTTTCCAGTTCCCTAGACGTTTCTTCATTTTATCTACCACCCCGTGAAAGCTTGCAGCAGACACCCTTTGATGATGTAGTGGCACCCTTAGATATTTTCCCAAGTCGGCAGCCATCTGAAACCCAAGAAGGGTACTTAGTTCATTTCTTCTTGTAGATTGACGTTCTTGGAGAAAAATACCCGGGTTTTTGCCGAATTGACTTTAAGTCCCGAGCTTTGACAGAACATATCCAGGCAACTTCGCATCTGCATTGCTTGGGAGGTAGAAGCTTCCACAAATAATAGGATGTCATCAGCAAAAAAAAAAGATGTGAGAGTGGGGGACCTAACTTACAGAGCCGTATAGGCAGCCATGTATGGGATTCAACTCGTTCCTAGATTAAGTGTGCTAGTTTTTCCATGCACAGAACAAAGAGGTAGGGTGAGATTGGGTCACCTTGTCTCACACCTCTGTTGGGGGTGAAGGAACCAGCGACTTCCCCATTCTAAAGAAGTTTCATAGTAGGTGAGGAGATGCACCTGATAATAACTTCGATGAGATGGCTAGGCAGATTTATCTCCGTGAGGCAATTCCTCAGAAAGTGCCAATTAACTCTATCATAGGCTTTCTCAAGATCAATTTTAATGGCCATAAACCCTTTCTTCCCCGTCATATTTCGCATAGAGTGCACCACTTTCTGGGCTATTACAATATTATCTGAACTGTGCCTTCCTTGGACAAAACTACACTGATTTGGGCTGACTATCTTTGGCAGTATACCTTTTAATCTGTTTGCCAAGACCTTTATGATTACCTTAAACACCACGTTGCAGAGGCTGATTGGTCGAAAATCCTTAATTGTGTTGTAAATTGATTTTATGTTATAAAATGCCCTTAATGCTACACTAGTTACTCATTTAATGAAATTGCCAAGTCGACAGCGTGGAAGTTTTTTAATTTGTCCCATGTTTAATGAATAAACGTGCTTTTAGCCAACACATGCTACTGTCTCCTCTTACGCATCACCTCGTATTTGGAATTTACAAGTTTGTTTGAATTGTTATCCACAAATATTAAACATGAGTAAAATTAAAAAGTCATTAAAAACTGAGATTTTAATTTTTAAAATTTGATCCTATTTTAATTTTAATCTTTTAAATTTGACTTTATTTTTGGCTCTTAAAATTCAAAACCAATAATTTGAGTTCATGAAATTTAACTTCATTTTGATCAGCCTAAATAATTTAGGTCTCTAAAATAAGAATCAAATTTTATGAACCAAAACCATTGATTTTAATATTCAGGAATCAAAATCAAAATGAAATCAAATCTTATGAACTAAAACTACTAGTTTCAAATTTTAGGAACTAAAGTCAAAATGAAATCGAATTTCAAGAATTAAAGATGATATTAACTCTAAATTTTAATAGAGTTAATGACATTTCATATTTTTCTTAATTATAATAAAACAGCTAGGAGTGACTATATGATTTTTCAAGAAAATGAAAAATCTCTTTTTGGTGGAATTTTTTAAGGGTGTTGTTGGGATCGTGTTTGTGGAAAAAAAAATTGATTATATGATATAAATAGCCTAATAACAACATAATCTAATATTCTAATTAGAGAAACGGTTAGTTGTGCGGCTGGATATAAAATAAAAAGATATAACATTAAATTTCTCGATATATTTATTTAAGTTGTTTAAATTCGAATAAATAACTCATTTTTTCTTATTTAATGAAATCATTTTACATTTCAGCCTTATAACTAAAATATTTGAAGATTTAATATTTAAAAATGCATTATTATCTTTATAAGAAAAATATTTATTATTTATTTTACATTTTAGATTTAAGATGAAATGATATAACTTCTATAATTCCGAAAATAATGTCATTTTGGCAAAATGAAATTTTTGCAAAATTTTTGGAAGATGCTATTGGGAAGGTGTTCATGGAGAAAAATTTAATTATATGATATAAATAGCCTAATAACAATATAATCTAATATTTCTAATTTAATTTTTAGGGAAAAAGACAGAAAAATGCACCTTTAACTTCAGAAACCCAAAAACATCCGCTGAATTCAAGAAATCCCATTTTGGTACCATGAGACCAAATTGGGATTATTATGTGAAAGGAAAAGACCAAATTGCCCTTTATTTTAAATATTATTTTTAAAATATCACAGCCCCTACTGGCTGGCCGGTCATTGGACCACCGGCGGCGGCGGTCACCGAAGCTCCGGCGACCAGCCGACAATTGGTCACCGGAGCTCCGTCGGTCGGAATTTTTTTTTTGAAAATTTTTACAACTTCAATATAACGGTTAACAACTTTTGTAATGCTATTAACAACTTCAGTATAGCAATTAACAACAACTTTTCTGGGAAATTCAACAAACTCCGCGCGACCGGAAACAATTTTTTTGAAAATTTTTACAACTTCAATATAACCGTTAACAACTTTTGTAATGCCATTAACAACTTCAATATAGCAATTAACAACAGGTTTTCTGGGAAATTCAAAAAACTCCAGCGACCGGAAACAATTTTTTTGAAAATTTTTACAACTTCAATATAACGGTTAACAACTTTTGTACTGCAATTAATAACTTTAGTATAGCAATTAACAACAACTTTTCTGGAAAATTCAATAAACTTCGGCGACCGGAAACAATTTTTTAAAAAATTTTTACAACTTCAATATAACGGTTAACAACTTTTGTAACCTTATTAACAACTTCAGTATAGCGGTTAACAACAGGTTTTTGAGTTTGTTAAAGGCATTACTGAAGTTATAAAAATGCCATTTTTTGAATTTAAAAACTTGTTGTTAACTGCTATATCAAAGTTGTTAACCGTTATATTTGAGTTGTAAAAATTTTCAAAAAAACGTAATTGTTAACGTTATACTGAAGTTGAAAATTTTTACAACTTTAGTATAATGGTTAACAACTTTTATAATTCTGTTAACAACTTCAATATAGCAATTAACAACAAATTTTCTGAGAAATTCAACAAGCTCCGGTGATTGGAAATAATTTTTTTTTTTGAAAATTTTAACAACTTCAGTATAACGGTTAACAACTTTTGTAATGCTATTAACAACTTTTGTATATCAGTTAACAACAGATTTTTTTAAAAAATTATATAACTCAAAAACCTGTTGTTAACCGATATACTGAAGTTGTTAATAGGGTTACAAAAGTTGTTAATTGTTATATTGAAGTTGTAAAAATTTTTAAAAAAATTGTTTTCAGTTGCCGGAGTTTGTTGAATTTCCCAGAAAGCTGTTGTTAATTGCTATACTGAAGTTGTTAATAGCATTACAAAAGTTGTTAACCGTTATATTGAAGTTGTAAAAATTTTCAAAAAAATTGTTTCCGGTCGCCGGAGTTTGTTGAATTTCCCAGAAAAGCTGTTGTTAATTGCTATCTGAAGTTGTTAATAGCATTACAAAAGTTGTTAACCGTTATATTGAAGTTGTAAAAATTTTCAAAAAAAAAAATTCCGACCGATGGAGCTCCGATGACCGATTGTCGGCTGGTCGCCGGAGCTCTAGTGATCGCCGCCGCCGGAGGTCCGGTGACCGGCCGGCCAGTAGGGGCTGTGATATTTTAAAAATAATATTTAAAATAAAAGGCAATTTGGTCTTTTCCTTTCACATAATAATCCCAATTTGGTCTCATGGTACCAAAATGGGATTTCTTGAATTCAGCGGACATTTTTGGGCTTCTGAAGTTAAAGGTGTATTTTTCTGTCTTTTTCCCTAATTTTTAATACTTTAATGGAAGAAACCGTTACTTGAGTAACTGGACACGTGTCGAAAGAAAAGCTGCTGGATATTCTACTTTTATGAGAAATAATATGGCTGGACACGTGTTGACAAAATGGCTGCTAACTACTCTATTTATATACTCCTCTGATCCTTAATATAGGACCTAATTATTGAGTTGATTTGAGTCTTAAATATAAGACCTATTTCTCATATTTATCAGTTTTCTCTAAATTACCCCTATAGATACTCCCTCAACCATAATCAAGTAGAAGAGGTATTAAGAAAGATGATTATGGTCTTTTAGGAAAAACGTGTCACATTTCTTATAATTAACTAATTTACCTAACTTTTTTAATCTAATCAAATTAGTTAAATAAGTCTTATATTAAGAACCGGAAAAGTATATATATATATATATATATTGATGGTTGATGATAAATGTAGCCCAGGTCACGTTTCCTCCGGATATAGGATCTGAAGAATTCTCCCCCATGCCCCGACATAATGGAATGGCCCATAATACATGGTGACATGTCTATATCTCTGATCTGACAGGCCACAGCCATAACTAGTCAAACAATGCTCGTGCTTTGGCATCCAAATGAATGCCCATTCAAGGAAATGTCAGGGAATTAATCTAATCAACTAAGTTTGCCAAACAGTTATGCCAATTCTAAGTCATGTTCGTTCCGTACAAAATCCATTTTTCATCAATAAAGTTGTGCACAGTTGATAAAATTGACACGTCCTCACTAAATGCCCACGCAAAGTACTGCTCTCTGTTTCAAAATACATGTCTTTTTGAAGAAAATTTTATGAAGGTACTTTTATATCGAAGTCTTTCGTTACAATTCATTTTGTAACCACGGAATTGCGATGGAATAATCCATTTTTCATCAATAAAAGTTCTTGGAATTGGTTTGTATAGTTGGAATGAACCAACATTAGATTTTGAAATATCAGCTAACCAATTGTATCCTATGGCAGTAAACATAATACTTCGCATTGAATTTTTTGTTACTTTTGCATCACTAATTAGTATTGTGGGACTCAACATAGCAATAATCCCAAAAAAAAAAAAACAGCACAGAGTTGCACAACTTGAATTGAGAAAAGCAAAAAACGAGACAGAACAATGCACATATTAGGAACTGATCGGAAAAAAAATTATGAAAGCAATAAGAATTCTTAAAAGCAGATTAAAAACAGAGAGATTTTGATGATGACTTGTGATCTCACCGTCCCTCCCAGAAGAAGCATCACTGGAGGGATACCCCATTGGTGGTGAATATGAAACCACCGGTAAGCATAACATCACTAATTAGTATTGTTAATCTCATGCAGCTACAGAGACATATATAATAATAATTACAGTTAATGGTCAGATACAGGGCAAACTGTGAAGAAGCTTGAGGGAATCATCACTTAAACTGCGTTTGGCAACACAGTATTTTGACCACAAATCGTATATGATATATGTATAATAGTAAACATAGCAGGAGGTTCCTGTGGATAGTAGTAATTCATGGTTAAAAAATATTGATGAAGTTAGATTGATTATCTTATGAACGATAGGAATAGAGAGGCAGGGACGAAACAGAGATGATAGTGAAGGATGTTGAGAAAGAGATTGCTAAGCTATACACACATGAGAAGTAATGATTCGAATATTTCAATTAAGTTTCCTTTCTAATCATGAGAAGACTTGAAACCAGCAATCTTTTGTCTATTTTAATTCTAGAAAAGATCACCAGGCCATCTATTACATGATCAAAATCTTATGAACTCTAATTAAAACCTTTTTCCTTTTTGTCATCACTCATACAAATAACTTGTTATAACTCTCTCTAATACAAGTAGTTTGTAATTGAAAATGTAAGGATTCAAATAAAGAACTGTAACAACACCTATAAAAAAGACCCAAAATGCTCCGGCAAAACTCCATAAGAAGCATCTCGAAAATTATCTATATACAAATGATGAGGTTGGCTGTTTCTCCCTCCTATTGAGCAATTTTGCGGCAAAGGGGGATCGCATAGAAAAGGGTTCCCTTCATAACTGGCTGAATTAAAAGTTGCAAATTGATTTTTCATGTCAGGTGTCATTCTAGATAGATTATTATGAGCAACTGAGAAGAAAGACAAGAAGTACAATTGAGTTAGCTGTGCAAGAATGTGGCCTGTCAATTTATTGTGTGAAAGATCAAGACTTTCTATCTGCTTGAGGTTGGAATATGTTTCTGGAATATGCCCTTCCAATTGATTGTTTGACAAATTTAATGCATGGACAGTACTTAAATATCCAATGTGTGAAGGAATTTTACCTCTCAATTGATTGCTGGAGAGATCAAACCCAGACATGAAATTTAAAATGCTTCCTTTGTAAGATTCATACCTGCTTTTTGTTGTAAAATCTACTTCTTGCATTTTACACAAGGTAACATTTTGTTTTTATTTTCGTACAAAAACTTCACCGTTAATAAAGTCAAAATTGTACGTAGATGATCTTGTAGTCCAGGACACAATAAAACTTCCTATTTCGATTTCAATTGCTGCATCCATGTTTCCAAATCCGATGTTATTCAAGCAATATGGTATGCCTCCAGAAAGCTTATTTTGAGAAAGATTTAACAGCCTAATATTCTTGAGCTCACATAAATGTGTAGGAATAGAGCCTTCGAGTTTGTTTTCTTTTAACATGAGAACCCTTAAACTCAAGAATGAGCTAATCAATCTTGGAATTTGACCTGAAAATTTGTTATGCATCAAATCCAAAGTCAATAATAAGGAGGAATTAGCCAAACTAGAAGGTAGAGATCCCATGAAATGGTTGCCTTGCAAATGCAGGTACAGCAACAATGGCATATTCAGGCAACTTGGCAAAGAACCACTGAATGTATTCTGAGAAAGGTCTAAATATGTAAGTTTGGTCAAGTTGCAAAAGCTTTCTGGAAGTGAACCTGTTAAAGAATTCTTTGATAAAATGAGGTCATTCAAATCTTGAAAATTTCCAATCCAGCTAGGTATTTCATGAAATAGTTGATTGGCACTTAAATCCAACATTCTTAATCCAGTACTTTTCATGATGCCATCTTGAAATGTTCCTCTGAAGTTATTGTTGTTGAGATCAAGAGACAACAAATATGTGAAATTTGATCCTATGGGAAGACACGATCCACTCAAGTTGTTGTTTGACAACTTCAAAAATCTCAATTCATTGTTACCCTGACCGAATTCTTGGGGCAAAGAGCCAAATAAATTATTATTTGACATGTCAAGATCATTCAATTGTCTCATTTCACCTATTGAAGCTGGAAAATAACCTCGCAATGAAGTTGATGACATATTAAGAGAAATCAAGTTAGGAAAAATGAATCCAATATGAGATGGCATTTCGTCTCCAATGGGGTTAGAGGAAATATCAAAAGACTCCATTTGAAGTAGTTTTGAGGCAGGGTTGAGTTTAAAGGGAGCAATGAACAAGTTGTGTGTCAAATTGAAAAAAATTTAATCTTGTGTTGTTTGTCAAAAGCCATGACGGGAAGGTTCCAGAAATGTTCAAGTGGCAAAGTTCTAGAGCCAGTAATTCATATTGATGAAGAAGAAAGGTAGGCATTGTTTTACTGTTGGCTTCATTTAGAGTGCAGTTGCGGATGCTAAAAAGCCTCAATTGGAAGGAAGGAATAAATGGGGGATTTGATATCAGTTTCAAGCTTTAGATGGGCATTAGAGCAAGAGATGCTAAAGACTTTAAGGTTGGAGTGGTTGGCAAGTGAAGAGAGTGAAAATGAACCACTGAAATTGTCGTCAGTAAGAAAAATTACTCTTAAGGACCTCAAAGCATGAAAGAGTGAGGAAGGAAATGTCCCTTCAAAACGATTTCTATCAAAAGAAAGAGTACGTAGAGACATCAAATTGCCAAGGCAAACAGGAAGTTGCCCATCAAATTCATTCTTGGCAAGATTCAAAAAGGAAAGATTCTTCAGATTGCACAAGCCTCCTGCAACATACCATTTTTATTTATTAAAATTATTTAATCAGTCCATTAATTAAAGAAAATTATACAACTAAAAGTAATAGCTTGACCTCCTACTTAGATTGAGAGAAAATTAGGAAGAAAAGAAAGCTAGAGAGAAAAATGGGAGGAGAAATGAGTTTTGTCTAGTTTGGTAGGAGAGAAAATATGAGAGGAAGAAAAAATAGGAGAGAAAATGAGGTAGGCCCTATGCCTTATTTTCTTTCCAAATTTTCTCTCCATATATGGAGAGATTTGGAAAGAAAAATAAGATTTACGTAACTACCTTCCTCTTTCTTGAGTTCTTCCTTTTTATATTTATTTTCGTTTATTATATTTAAAAAAAGATTGACATTTTATTTTTTATCTTAAAATAATATTTTTTATTAAATAATTTGGTTTTAAAATATAATAACTTGAAAATATATATAAACCAAATAATTTGATTTTAAATTATTTGATGATGCTAATATTAGTATAATTTTCTTACTGCAACATTTAATTTGGTTTAATTTTAGATATGATATATTTGAATAAGGATATTTTAGTTTTTCTCTCATCTATCCAAGTAAGAGGAATGATAATATTTTCTTCCTAGTTTTCCCCTCTCTTTATTTTTTTCTCCTTTTAATTTTTCTTCTCATTCAAGCAGATTTGAAATTACACCATATTTTTTCAAAAACGATTTACGCGGGTCAATTGTGGGTATGTACGAATTAAGAAGTATATTTATTTAAATTAATATTAAAAAGCCTCAACATTGAGCCCACAAATATAAGTAAAAACAAAAGATTAAGCCATTTCCTTTTATTAGTTTTAGCCTGTCCATGTGTGCAAATATGGATCCATCTTATTATTATTATTATTATTTTGTCGATTGTTATTTGTTTTGACTACATTGTTTTAAACTACAGCCGCGTGCCAGTTAGGAGATGGATCGGAAATCGATTTCATTGAACAGTTAACTCAATTTTGCAAGAACAAGGAAAAATTGACTGTTTAATTAAAATAAAAAAATTTTATCAGCAAATTTGATGTTTATTGGCGAATACTCAATTAATGGATTATTTTCTTTTCATCACAGATGCTATAAAATATGATGCGTACCTTGTTGTGGCAATGACCCGGTCAGGTTATTATGGTTTAACGTCAACACAGTGAGGGAAGTAAGAGACGTTATAGATTCTGGAATACTGCCCTCTAACTGATTATCACCAAGCCACAGCCGCTTCAGATTACGTGAATGAGAAAGGTCTGTCACATGCCAAATGAAAATGTGTGCGTTAAGCCCCAGCTCCTTCAAATTAATTAGTGTGTGTGTGTGTGTGTGTTGTTCAAGTTTATTGATAATGAATCTGCTAAGTAAGAAAACATCATGTTATCTCTTACTTTTGACATTTCATTCAATTCTCTCAATTAAATAAAGACACATTAGTTCTTCAGTTGAGATGATTACATGACAAGGGTAACTAAATAATTTGACTTCCCAACAAAATCATGGAAAAAAAAAAAGAAACTTTCATATATTTAATGGAAAAACTTTGTCTATATATTTCTTTTAGCACTTTTTTAAAATCATGGCCTGGTAATCTTTTCTCTAAAAATAGATATACTTTTGATGCACGTCTCAGTAACTACATATATCACTCAAAATATAGTATGATATAGAAGACAAAGATTTAGTACCGAAATATGGGAATTCTGTGAGCATATTGTCTTGTAAGCTCAACACTTCCAAGTTCACCAGCCTGATATCGCCAAACAGCTCTGTCTCACAAACAACATGTGATCAGTTACTATGAATATTAGTGGGTATAGAGAATTATAAAAAATAATTCATATAATTAATATCATCATCCTCTTCATAATTTAACATGAAGTGAAAGTTTGATAATGTAGTGTTTACTAGGCTTGTTTTGGGCTCCACTATATATCTAAGAAAATATCCTGCTTAGTAATTTATTATTCAAAAAATATTTACAGCACGAATCAAAACGTTTAGTATCTCAAACATTTTCTTAAATATCTTAATTGAATATATTTTTTTAAAAATGAGTAATAAAACTTTTGGTACTCAAATTTAATTTGTCGCCGTTATCAATTCGGTCTGTGAAGTTTAATCTTTATCGATCAAGTTTTTAAGGTTTCATACGCAATTTTGCTCCCTCTGATGCTATCTACAAGATATATAAATGATTAAATTACGTAGCTTATGTAGTTTGTTGAACTTGCTTGAAGACAATAAATATGTAAAAATGTATTTTTTTTCCAAAAATAATAAAAATGGTGAATGAGAGAGAAATTGAGTAAGAAAAAGATGAGAGAGAATAAATGAAGTGATATAACATATAACTAGTGGGAGAAAATATAAAAAAAATTGGTTCAAATTTCATACACAAAGCAAAGTGAGGGTTATCATCCTTGAATTAATGGTTAGAGATAGCACATGGGCGTTTAGGATTATATATCTTCAAACCATAATGACTAATTTTGTATGATTACGAAACTTTAGGGACTTGATTTATAACAATTAGTTAAATTTCATGGACCAAATCAATAAATGAAGCAAATATGAGGGACGGAGAGTTTCATTATTCCAATGAGAAATTATCCACAAATATATACCTAGAACTAAAATGGCCTCTTACCCCGACAAATCAGTGGGCTAAAAGAGGAAACCGATGAAAAAGAACAAGATAAGAGGCAATGAATGATATGATCATAATAATTTGTAACTAATTTTTTTACTGTAACTAATATGCTTTTACATGTTCAAAAATCACAGTTCAAAATGCTTATAAATATGCCGGTCTTAACTAACAATGTCTATCTATGTACTGTGTGTGTGTAGATATATGTATGTATGCATGAATGATAGAATAGTTAAAGGAAAGAAGGTGACCTGACAAGTAATTCCCATCCAAATACAACACTTGAAGCTGGGTGAAGGGGAGAGAAAAGAAGAAGCATTGAGTGACCATTTGATGTGTCCCAACTCTTCAGCTCTTGTGTAACTCAAATCAATTACTATCACTCTGTGAGTAGAGCTGTCACACTGTAAAACTCCCAAGTGCAGCAATCAGAGAAGGTTCGGTTATTCAAAGAAGGAAGAGATGAGCCACTGGGGTGATTGAACGCTTCTTTCTCTCAACTTCAGAAGAGCTTCTCTCTCTTCTTTCAAGCATCCCTCAGTTTCTGCATGAAACCCTAGTAGTAATATGAATATGGTTATGGCCATCACCCACCACACATCTTCTCTCACAGAATACCCCATTTTTCAGTATATGTTTCCTTGTTTCCCTACGTCTTCCATTACGTCCTCTCTATCTCTATATATATAGGTCAGAAGGATGTTCAAGTTGCTCACTAGTTGTCTTTATTTGGCGAGAAAGGACTCAGACTCAGAAAAACGTAACGATCGACTTGGGCAGTGAGTGAAAAAACACAGCATATAAGTCAATGGCCAACAACCAAGACTTGAAAGCTGAGTCACGACCGTAGTGCCCCCGGGGGGGGCAATATAGTCAATGGTTGGTGATCCCCAAGACTCGTAAAGGTTAAAATCAATATACATTTATAAAATGAATGTCATGGAATAATTAAACAAATAAATCTGAGCTATTATAAATCTGAAATATCTGATGAATTATTTAAACAACGTTGAGACAAATTAAAGCACAATGTTAGTGGAAAATATTTAACCAACCCATAGTACACGATCTCATGTGGGCAACTAGAAATTTCTTCCCCACACAGGTTGATATATTTGACTAAAATTACAATTCTAATAGATTGTTTAGGCAAGTAGATATAATTATAATAAATTGTATGGAAACATGTATAAAGAGTTTAAAAAACTGCAGAATCATTTCACACTACACTGACATGCCTGACAAAGCAAAGCATATTAAACTCCCCTTCCACACACAAACAAAGAAACCAAGCCATATTTCCATTCAATAAGCAGAAAATAAAAAAGGAAAAGAAGAAAGAAAAACTGCAATTAACAGTTGTGGGCTTATTTTCCTTCAAAGAATGTGTGATAACTCTGGTTTCATTGCCAACTACTTCAAAGTTTTCAAAGTGAGATACACTTGCCCATCTTAAGGATCCTTCTTGTAGAACTCTAGCAATCCCCCTAATATAATTTAACCTTCTATCCAAGTACCCTGCACAACGTTTACGAGTTCAGTTAGTGAATAGACGTTAAATAAATAAGTAATGTTGGCCACATACTCACGTACTCATCTCCCATTCAAAATCATTCCAATCTAGCAAGGAGTGTATGGTGAAATCTTTGCCAATCCACTTTCTTATCACACAAGCCACAATAAGAGGTTAGGTATATTTTGTAGATGATTTTGTTAAGTGGGCACAAACTGGAGAAACAAAAGAAAAAAGCTGTTTTTAAAAGCATTCGAAAATGACCAACTCACTGAGGTTGTCAAACCAGCCTGGTATTGGAAAATCAAATACAATGTTACACCATGTAAATAAGGAGATATGTCAAAACACGAAATGCAGTGCCACAAAAGTATGTCTACATTGAGAAGAAATGAGTAGAGCAGCCAGATTGTTGAGTACTGAGAAGAAATGAGTAGAGCAGCCAGATTGTTGAGAGCCATTAAATTCATTGTTGTAATAGAGAACGGAGAAGCATGCCTTTTAAAGCATCATATAACCCATCCTCATTGTAGAGAAGTGGTGAATTTGGGAGCTGTATTTTAAAGAGTGCAATGTGCTTATGATAAAGAACGGACGGATTTGATGACTAACAATGAAAGAGTAACGTGCTTGTCTATCAAAGAACGGACGGATTTGATGACTAACAATGAAAGAGTAACGTGCTTGTCTATCTGCTCATATTATTGCTCATCAAATGCCAATTAATAGGGAGAAATTGTAACAGTACATGAGGCAATTTAAGCGGACCCGTGTCCAACTCAGTCGGGTATTAACCCATTTCCAATTCAGTCGGGCATTATGAGATTTTATGTGTAAAATAGAAGATAGATAGATAGATAGATAGATAGATAGATAGATCGAAGAAAGATAGATAGATAGATAATGGTTTGTCCTTGTACGGCCGGATGATCAGGAATTAACCACAATCAACTTTGATCGACACTTAATTTTAGCACTAACACAATGAAAATTAATTTTGGAGGATTGGTATACTTTTATTATAATTCCCATCCATTTGAATGTTTATCTTCTTTTGAATTAATAATCAGAAAAGCTGTTATGGAACGCCGTCCATAGAATACACATCTCTGAAGTAAATCTCTGAAAAGAATAATTAAGAAACTCCTCCACATCAACATCATGCCTGACATAAACTAATAACAATATAATTAATCTGAAAAACTAGGACGAGTTGAGATTTCTTCCCTAAAATTTGTTGTGAATATGAGTAGGTGTGTCAAAAGTGAAGTATCACATTGCTCAAGAGAGAGGAAGCTGAAGTGTATATATGCTATCATATATTATTGGGCTAGTGAATGAGCCTGAGGAGAAGGAGGATCTAGTGCGCATGACAACAGCCCACTAGAGGGAAACGCAGTTGAAATAACCAAAGGTGTAAATACAATTTGTGGTGTCAACGTGTTTATTATCATAGATGGTGGTGCCCAACATTCAGTTGCTCTGTGGCCTATATAAAGGGGCGGTGCCCAACATTCAGTTGCTCTGTGGCCTATATAAAGGGGCGGTGCCCAACATTCAGTTGCTCTGTGGCCTATATAAAGGGGCGGTGCCCAACATTCAGTTGCTCTGTGGCCTATATAAAGGGGCTCGGGACAGTGTGTTCGATACATTGCTTTTGAGTTTTTGAGCTTCCATCTTCCCTTTTGCTTTTCTCTCCGCATACTCTCAATTGCCAGGTTATATTTCCTGTTTCTGCTATTGTGTCATCCTATTTTGCTGCAGGAGGGGTTCATTTAGTCTTAAGGAATGCCACATCCACATTTACTTACGGTGGTAGAATAACTCTTAAGAACAGTTTTGTTGGCACGACTAGAACCAAATTGATATTCAGTTCCAATTTTTTCTACAAAATTCATGATAGGGCTTAGGCTCTCTATTTTTGATGATCCCAACAAGTATCCATCATGAATCTCACACGCTAATTTCTAGTCAACAAGAATGTCATTTATCACAAAGTTACAATTGTGAGAGGACTTTAGCGTAGTTCCCGCGTTGAACGAGTCATGGTTATAACAAGTTATAAGGTTGTCGATGAGCAGAGAGGATGTGATCATGTGAATGCATGGCATACACTACCTCTAATTCTTAATATAAGAGCTAGTTTGATTTTTAATTCGGTTCTAAATACAAGACTCTAATCCACTTTGTCTCTCATATTATTTATTTTTTTTGAAGTAGTCCTTGTACTCTTATAATAGTTGCACATGTTAAGGATTTCATCAAATGGTAGTTGTAACTAATAAAATTGTATGGCAAACGTATGTTAGGAAAGACAACATATATTTATTACAAATAACTAATTTAATAAAATTTTTTAATTTACTTAAATTAGTGAATTAACTTTTATATTAAAGACAGGAAAAGTCCATTTTTGTTTCACAAATGAACTTCAATGTTATAATATTTGACATAGACTTCCTCTGGTTTGGTATGAAAGGTTAGAAAAAGATGAAGATTTCATTGCCCCAAAATACACGATTGGGCTTAACATAGCCACTCAATTTATTATTGATCCTGACAATTGCTATCTATGTTCCCCACGCCTAACAAGTTTTATATTATATATCACAGCTATTTAAAAGTCAGTGCATGTGCTTTTGACATTTCTGCACAATCCAACAAATTAAACTGTGTTCATATGTGTTTAGTGCTTTTTTTCCTTTTTTTTTTTTGAACTTTTGAATTAGTGGCAGACACTAATTAACTGAGATTATAAGTGGGACTTTGTTTACAGGAAATCTTTCATACCATTAGATTATGAGACCATTATAGCACAGTTGAGTTTTAGTCACTGAGTTATGATTAATTAGGATAATAATTCATTGAATTTGCGGTTTTGAACTTGCCAAGAGTCTTCAATATTCGTATCAAGAATAATATAATGACAAAGAGTTAGGGGGGAAAAAGATGATGTGTGTGTGTGTGTGTTTTTTTTTGGGGGGGGGAGGTGGTCAAACATACGATAAAAAAAAAAAGAAAGAAAAGAAAGATGCACATCGAAACCACTTCAAATAAAAAGAAATTATTTGCATTTATTGCTTCAGTTATCAATTTAGTATATCAAGTTTAATTTCTATCAATTAAATTTCTTAATTCTGTGTATAAGGTATAAATAACTAAGAAACGCATACTCATGTGGTTCTATTTATAAGTTAAAAGATTTCATTTTATTTTATTTATAGGTAACATCATTAAATTTTTTACGTGAATATATAATTTTATTTCTTAGAAATTATGTGTGTGTATATTAAATATGAGTAAAATTAGAAAATTAAATCCCAAAATAATCTGACGTGGACTAATAACCAGTTTAATTAATCTAAAAAACTAGGAAGAGATCAAGATATGCTCCCCCAGAATGCACGATAGGGCTTAGGCTCTCTATTTCTGATGATCCCTGGTCTCACATGCTAATTTCTAATCAACAAGAATGACATTTACCAGAAAGTTATAATTGTGAGAGGAATTTAAAGTAGTTTCCGTGTTGAATCAGTCATGATTAAGACAAGTTATGAAGTTGCTGATGAGCTCAGAGGATGTGAGTGTCATTTCTTCAATTGAAGAAAACTACAATTTTGCTTCATAAGCAAGCTTCAACGTTGTCATAATTGACCCAGACTTGGAGTCGTTTAGCCAGAAGAATAGAAAAAGATGAAGATTCGTTGTGTTGCCCCAAAAATACACGATTGGGCTTAACATGACCTCTCAATTTAAGAGTGATATTATCCTGACAGTTAACGGCAATAGTGTTCACCGCACAATATTAGGGCGTGAACAACAATAATATGAGATTACAAGTGGAATCAAATTTACAACCTTCCACTTACCGGAGATCTTTCGTACCATAAGGTTACAGGGGCTCAGCATCTACGTGCGTTTTTGCATTAAAATTGAGTTTTATTCACGATCAGTTATGATCAATCAGCATAATAATTCATTGAATTGAATTAATCTACTAAAACGCGAATTTGTGGTTTTGAACTTGCCAAAGTCTCCTATGTACGTACCAAGAATTATATAATGACAGGGTTCCCCCAAAAAAAAAAAAAAAGGTGACATGCATATTGGGTTGAACATGCGAACAGGGGAGTCTTAAAAAGATGGTACTCTTCTGGTCTTTAATATATGAGATTTTTTTTTTTCCGATGGGTAATGAGATTTATTTCACGTGTTAAAAAACAACAGAGGGAGAGACGCATTCCAAAACCACTTCAAATAAAAAAAAATATCTGCATTCATTCCTTCAGTTATCAATTTAGCAGACAAAGTTTAATTTTTATCAATTAAATTTCTAAATTCTGATACGAATAACTAAATTCTGGGGGTAAACAAATTAGTGAAAATTGGTTTAAAATAATAAATGTGAAAAAATTTATTTCAATTTTGAAAAAACATTCATACTTATGGAGAGATGGGGTGAATGAGCAGAAAAAAGAGGTGTGTGAGAGATAATGAACTCAATGATATAATTAATGAGGGAAAGTGTTTATGCTTCGTTTGGATGGGAAGGAAAAAAAAAAATAGGACGAGAGAAAATTAAGAGAAGGAAAAATATTATCACCTATCCTGTTTAGATAGAAGAGATGGGAAAAAAAATAAAGATGTTAATGACTAAAATACTCAAATCTCTATGTCAAAATATATTATGTCTAAAATCACGCCCAAAATCTATATCTTATAATTAATTTTGTGATTAAAATATCACAGTTTAACGCTTATAAAAATCTTAATCAACAATGTATATATTTTTTAGTTAAAAAAATTAACAATGTAGTATATACTATATGCATGAATGGTAAAATAGCTATAAGGACGAGGGCGACAACTACCACCGGGCCAACCGCACCTATCCTCACACTGAATATCTTACCCTTTTCTCATTATGTTTCCTTAATTGTGTTGTAAATTGATGTTATGTTCTAAAATGCCCTTAGTACTATAGTATTTACTCATTTAATGAACTGCCAAATTGACAGTGAGAAGGCGTACAGTGAAAGTTTCTAGGAACTAAAATTAAAATAAAATCGAATTTTAAGGATGAAATATGGTATTAACTCTAAATTTTTATAGAGTTAATAAAATTTAATATTTTTCTTACTTCTAATAAAACAGTTAGGAGTGCATATTTGATTTTTCAAGAAGATAAATGTAGACCTGGTCATTTTTCCTCCATAGGACCTGAAGAATTCTCCCTAGTGCCCTGATACATTAGAAAGCGATAAAGGTTCCTTTGGCCCGTAATACACTGACATGTCTGTTAAGTATTAAAAACAATGCACGCGCCCTTCACCATAATCTAAAGAACTAATTCCCCCCCCCCCCCTTCCATTGAGAGGATCCAAGTCCTTGTTCCCGAGGTTCCACCACAAATTGCGGAAGTGAGTGAAACAGAGGTGGCTAGTTTATCCCCTCCCTTTTTGTTTGCTGCCAAATGTTGTTATTTGGATACGGTAGTGTCTACACACACACACACATATGCTGAGTTGAATATTAATAAAAGTCCCTGTTTAAAAATTTAATTGGCTGCCTAAATTTAAGCAAGTGCAACTACAATCCGTGAATGCAACATAACTTCTGCTGTACACAATATATCATCAATGATGTGCAACAATCATCTATATAGAAGTCATTTACACATAGCATAAAATATGTCGCATTCACTAATGATGTTTGCACATGCTAAAATTTAAGTCTTTTTACCTAATTAACTTTTCAAACAGGGATTTTTTACCAAATTTTCCATAATACAATTGCAATTCCCACCAATTGCATATATATTTTCGATAGGAGATCATGATCATGTCGTTGGTGTGGATGTTATTTTCTCAGACATATTCATCGTAAAAAATAAACACTGTACGATTATCTCAGTGAAACCAACCAAGACCTGAAAACTGAGCCACAGCCAACCAAACAGTGAGGCAATATGGTCAAGGGCCGGTGAACCCCAAGAATAAAGTTAATATGTATGAAATGAATCTCTTTAAACAATTAAAAAAAAGAAGAAGAAATCGAACACTTGTCAATCCTCTATTCCGGGTGTGACTAGAATCTATGACCCTTTACAAACACAGTATAATGATATGTTAGAGTAGGAGCTTCTTGTGAAAGAGAGAACTTACCGGGAGGATCTTGCTGATTGTAATGGAGATTCATGATTGCTAAATAATACTGAAGTTGACGATGATTTTATGAACTAAATGAAGATACAGGTAGACCCGAAAATGAGATGAGATTGAAATGCTATATGGAATGCATATATATACATATATGTAGGTACAGGTGCGTGAATGGTGGACTGCTATGAACAGTATCAAAGCGCGTGGGAGAAGGCAGAGTCGGGGAAGGGATCGACCTTTCCAATGCTAAGGTTGCTTAATGCTCCGTGCTTCCCTCTTAAAGTGGACAATATTATCAACTGTGCCTTCACCATTTGAAATGAGAACCAAAGATGCGGACAAGAGAGGAATCATTCGGCGAGGAGCTTTATTCGTAGGGGTCCACCAAATGAATGCGATAAAGTTTTGATTGACCAACCCATATTTTTGGCTGTGATTTTGCAGGGATTATTTAACAAAAAAAATAAAGAAATAAAAAACAAAAAGAAAGAAGAGAAACCCCAAAAAAAAAAAATCAGTTAATTTTTGTGGGTAAGACCAGCCCATATTGTTACTGAATCTTCGAAGATTTACATTATCAGTTACAGTCTGTTGTATATTAGGTGCTAAAATTGGGTTTGATTACACTGTACGTGGAGACATGCTTAAATGTATGAACCAACTTCAACATGCTAAGGTGATTTAGGCGTTATAAGTAAATCCGGAAAGCAATGTTCATAAATAAATATTGATGATAGGAACAAAGAGGCAGAGACGAAATTGATATATGATAACGAAGGATTTTGAGAAGGAGATTGCTAAGTTATACGCCTACAAATACATATATATAGGTTGGTGGCGGCGGCGGCCAAGGTAGCTTAATGGAAGGTTCGAATAACATTGTGAAAACTCGTGGTGAAGAAAGATGAATGTGAATAGCCTTTATATAAGGCTGCTTCTTGTTCTGTTTCTCTCTGTTTATATACTCAAAGGACACAACAAGAGTAAGCATATTAATAAAAATTTGTCATTGCAAGTGTATAAGCAAATGTACTTTCACGTTAACATTTGCTGTTTCATTTAATAAGTTATTTTATTTGACCCTTCAACTTATAGTGAACTACTATACAACGCTACATTCTCTCTGTTTATATACTCAAAGGACACAACAAGAGTAAGCATATTAATAAAAATTTGTCATTGCAAGTGTATGAGCAAATGTACTCTCACGTTAACATTTGCTGTTTCATTTAATAAGTTATTTTATTTGACCCTTCAACTTATAGTGAACTACTATACAACGCTACATTATAAGTCCAATCATTGAACTAGACGACCAGGTAGAGAAAGGCAAAAGAAAATTATCTATATTTAACTAGAATATGGTCTTATACCTTGGCAGATCTGCTGGCTTAAAGAGGAAACTAAGAAAAAAGAAGAGATATCAGACAATTATTGATACGGTCATAATTTTTTACCAATTTTTCATTGTAACTAATGTGCTTTTACATCTTTTGATTATTTTTTTGTGATTAAAATATCACAGTTTGACAGGCTTATAAAAATATCAGTCTTAATTAACAATGCATGTCAATGTAATATGCTGGCTCTGTGTGTGTCTGCATGAATGATAAAATAGTTAAAAGAAAGAGGGTGACCTGATAAGTAATTCCCGTTTAAATCCAATAATTGAAGGTGGTGGAAAGGGAGAAAAGAAGAAGCATTGAGTGACCATTTGATGTGTCTCATCTCTTCGGCTCTTGTATTGTTCAGAAGAAGGCTTATGACTCCATGAGTGGAGTTGTCACACTGTACAGACTCCCATTTGCAGCTATAAGAGAAGGTTTGATTGTTCCAAGAAGGAAGATAAAAGCCATTTGGATAATTAAAAGCTTCTTTCAATTTCAGAAGAGCTTCTCTTTCTTCTTTCAAGCACCCCCAAGTGCCTCCATTAAAATAGAAATATGAATTTGATTATGGCCATCACCGACCACACCTCTTCTCTCACTAAATGCCCCATTTTTCACCATATGCTTCCTCAATGCATGTCTTCAACTGCGTGCTGTTCATATATAGATATAAAGGAAGTATGTAAGGAGACTATTTTGCCCTTTCTTTGCCTGAGAGACTCAAGTTGGGCATTATGTTCCAAAACTCAAATGGTCTTATTTGTGGAGAAATGGAATAGAGGTTATCAAAGTTCTTGCCCCAAGAACGAAAATCGCAATCAAAGTTCCACAAACTATCAATATTCATTTAGTCTGATGAAGAAAGAGGTAAAAATTCCCTCCCCAGAATGCACGATGGGGCTTATATAAGCTCTCGTTTTTTGATGCTGACGACAAGCTTTTTATTCTTATCACAACTAATAAAAGTTAGTGCATGTGCCTTAACTTCTGAACAAACGGCTAAGTACTTGTACACGTGCACACTAATTTCTAATCGAACCTATCAGCAAGAATGATATTTATCATAAAGTTAAAAAGAGACAAGTTGTGAGAGGAATTTAATTAATGTAGTTCCTTGTTGAATGAGTCGGGAATCTACCCTACAACTCCTGTCCTACATCTCAAGTCTCGGATGGCTAAGTATCCGTACACAATCTCAGTGCATGTGCTTTTGACATTTCTGCACAATCAAACAAATTATGCCCCCATCCATCAAAGGAAACTTGGAAAGCCAGACTCTATCCTAGACTGAGATTGCTGTGCAGCAAGTAAATTATACGTCTAAACTCTAAAGTTTTCTATACGTTTATCTGTGTTTAGCATTAAAATTGAGCCTTAGTCAATCAGTTATGGCTAATTAGTAGGATAATAACTCATTGGATTAATCTAAACCGAATTGCCGGTTTTGAATTTTGTTAGCCAAAGACTCCTATGCATCAAGAATCATACAACAAACAAAAGTTGGGAAAATATATAAATGATATATGAGGTCGAACGTGCGAACGGCTAGCCAAATAAAAAGAAATATATCCACTCAATTTTTTTGGTCTTGTTCATTGGTTTTGGACTCTGTTTGTTCTTGATTTTATAGTTTAATCATGGACAGCGTGATAAAAGTTGTTGTAATGTATCTTTAAACATTTTAGTTGTGATTACATGTTGTTATGCGAGCCTGTACATGTTTAAGGATATGAAAGAATTACAGTATTTTTTGAAGAGTCGTGTCTCATATTTTTTGTATCCTCTCCCAAAATGGGAATAACATAAGGGGAAGAACAGCAAGGTATGAGAGCAGCACAGAGTTGAAAAAAAAAATATTGTGGGACTCTACATAGCAATAATCCAGGAAAAAAAAAAACAGCAGCACTGAGCTGCACAGCACAACTGCAATTAAGAAAATCAAAAAAAGGGACAAACAATGCACATATTAGGAACTGATCTGAAGAGAAATTAAGAAAGCAATAAGAGTTCATAAAAGCAAATTAAAAACAGAGAGATTTTGATGATGACTTGTGATCTCACCGTCCCTCCCAGAAGAAGCATCACTGGAGGGATACCCCATTGGTGGTGAATATGAAATCACCGGTAACATCACTAATTAGTATTATTAATCTCATGCACCTATAGTTAATGGTCAGATGCAGGGCAAACTATGAAGAAGCTTGAAGGAATCATCACTTAAACTGCGTTTGGCAAGACAGTATTTTGATCACAAACCGTATATGATATACACATAACAGTAAACATAAGAGGACGTTCTTGTGGATGGTGGTAATTCATGGTTAAAAAATATTGATGAAGTTGATTATCTTATGAACGATAGGATAAAAAAGGCAGAGACCAAATAGAGATAATAATGAAGGATTTTGAGAAAGAGATTGCTAAGCTATACACACACATCAGAAGTAATGAATCGAATATTTCAATTTAGTTTTCTTTCTAATCATGAGAAGACTTGGATCCAGCCGTCTTTTCGTTATTGTAATTCTAGAGATGATCACTAGGCCATCTGTTACATGATCAGAATCTTATGAACTATAATTAAAACCCTTTTCTTTTTCACCAACACTCATACAAATAACTTGTTATAACTCTCTCTAATAGAAGTAGTTTGTAATTGCAAATATAAGGGTTCAAATAAAGAACTATAATGACACCTATAAAAAAGACTCCAAATGCTCTGGCGAAACCCCATAAAAAAGCATCTCGAAAATCATTTGCTTCCAAATGATGAGGTTGCCTCTTTCGCCCTGTTATTGAGCAATTTTGCAGCAAAGGGGGGCCACATAGGAAAGGGTTCCCTTCATAACTAGCTGAATCAAAAGTTGCAAGTTGATTTTTCATGTCAGGTGTCGTTCCAGATAGATTATTCTCAGCCACTGAGAAGGAAGACAAGGAGTACAGCTGGGTTAGTTGTGTAGGAATGTGACCTGTCAATTTGTTGTGGGAAAGATCAAGGCTTTCTATTTGCTTGAGGTTGGAAAATGTTTTTGGAATAGGCCCTTTCAATCGATTGTTTGACAAATTTAATGCATGGATGGCATCTAAGTATCCAATTTGTGAAGGAATTTTGCCTACCAATTGATTATTTGAGAGATCCAAGCCAGACATGAAATTTAAAATGCTTCCTTTGTAAGATTCATACCTGTTTTTTGTTGTAAAATCTACTTCTTGGTCCTTATACAATGTAACATTTTGTTTTCCTTCTGGTATGAAAACTTCACCGGTTAGAGGGTCAAATTCATAATTTGAAAATCTTGTAGTCCATGACACAGTAAAATGTCCTATTTCGTTTTCCCTTAGTGCATGTGTCTTCCCAAATGTGATGTTATTCAAGCAATATGGGATGCCTCCAGAAAGCTTATTTTGAGAAAGATCTAATAACCTGATATTCTTGAGCTCACATAAACTAGTAGGAATAGAGCCTTCAAGTTTGTTTTCTTTTAACGTGAGGACCCTTAAACTCAAAAATGAGCCAATCAATCTTGGAATTTGATCAGAAAAATTGTTATTCATCAAATCCAGAATCGACAATAAAGCGGAATTGGCTAAAGTGGAAGGTAGAGGTCCCATGAAATGGTTGCTCTGCAAATGCAAGTACTTCAAAAATGGCATATTCAAACAACCTGGCAAAGAGCCATTGAATTTATTGTAAGAAAGGTCTACATATGTAAGTTCCATCAAGCTGCAAAAGCTTTTTGGCAGTGGACCTATTAAATAATTCCTTGACAATATAAGGTAGCTCAAATGTTGAAAATTTCCGATCCAGCTAGGCATTTCACCATATAATTGGTTGGTGCTTATATCCAACATTCTTCACTCAGTACTATTCATAACTCCACCTTCAAGCTTTCCTTTGTAGTTATTGTTGCTAAGGTCCAAAAACAACAAATATGTGAAATTTGATCCTACAGGTAAGCACGGGCCACTGAGGTTGTTGTTTGACAACTTCAAAAACCTCACTTCATTGTTACCATGACTGAATTCTTGGGGCAAATAACCATATAAACTATTATTTGACAAGTCAAGATCATTCAATTGTCTCATTTCACCTATTGAAGCTGGAAAGGGACCTTGCAATGAAGTTGAAGACATGTCAAGAGAAATCAAGTTGGGAAAAATGAAGCCAATATGAGGAGGGATTTCATCTCTGATGGGGTTTGATGAAATATTAAAAGACTCCATTTGAAGCAATTTGGAGGTGGAATTGAGTTCAAAGGGACCAGTGAACAAGTTATGAGTCAAACTGAAAATATTTAAGCCTATGTTATTTGTTAAAAGCCAGGATGGGAAGGCCCCTGAAACGTTCGTGTTGGTAAGTTCTAGATCTAGCAAGTCATATTGATGAAGTAGAAAGGTAGGCATTTTGTTATTGTTAGCCTCATTAAAAGTGCAGTTGTCAATTTTGAAAGTCCTCAACTGGAAGGAAGGGATAAATGGGGGATTCTCAGTTTCAAGCTTGAGATTGGCGTTAGAGCATGAAATGGAAAAGATTTTGAGGTTGGAGTTGTTGGCAAGCGAAGAGAGTGAAAATAAGCCGTTGAAATTGTCATCGGAAAGAAAAAGAGCTATTAGAGACCTCAAAGAATGAAAGAGTGAGGAAGGAAATATTCTTTCAAAACGATTTTCCCTAAGATAAAGGGTAGATAGAAAAGTCAAATTACCAAGGCATGCAGGAAGCTGCCCCTCAATTTCATTCATGGAAAGATCCAATAATGCAAGATTCTTCATATTGCAAAGGCCTCCTGCGATATACCATTTTTATTTATTAAAATGATTTAATCAGTCCGCCCGTAAAAAACATTATAAAACTAGAAGTAATAGCGTAAAGCTTTGGACTTTGAGATTAAACTATATTTTCCAACAAAGGGTTTACGTAGGCTAAATTAATTTGTTAGTACGTACGAATTAAGAAGTGTATTTAAATTAAAATTTTGCCCCAGAAAAAGCCTTAACATGAAGCCCAAGAATGCAAGTAAACTAACAGTAAATACCTGAATGCAGGATCACTTATTAGTATTAAAAATAAATAAAAACAAAAATATACATTTGCTCTTTTTGATTTAATATAATATTTTAATTTGGTCTTTTAATTGTAAAAAGTATATTTTTATCCTTTCATCATAAAAATCTTAACCTTAAATGATAATTTTTTTTGTAACAATCATGGCTGTATTGAAAATTAAATTTAATATGCTAGTATTTAAGAAATCTAACATTATTCACGGAATAACTCAGTTATTTAATGCTACAAAATATGAACCGTACCTTCTTGTGGCAATGATCCAGTCAGGTTGTTCCCCAATTGGGTGAGGGAAGTAAGAGACGTAATAGATTCTGGAATACTGCCATCCAAGTAATTAGCATCAAGTGACAACTCCTTCAGATTACGTGAATGAGAAAGGTCTGTCAAATGCCAAATGGAAATACATGTGTGCGTTAAGCCACAGCTCCTTCAAATTATTGAGTGTGTGTGTGTATATATGTGTGTGTGTGTGTGGGTTGTTACAATTTATTGACCATGAATCTGCCAAGTTTGACAATTCATTCAATTCTCTATATGAAGATACATAAATTCTTTAGTTGGGATGATTATATGACAAGATAAATACATGAGTAATTTTAGTAAATCTAATATCAACTTCCCAACAAAATCCAAAAAAATGGAAACTTTCATATATTCAATAGAGAAAAAAAAGTCGTCTGTATATTTCTTCTAGCATTTTTTTTAAACCGTGGGAATCTTTTCTAAAAATAGATCAACAGTAATTATCACATATGTCACTTAAAATAAAGAAGATAGAAGATAGAGATTTAGCACCAAAATGTGGGAATTCTGTGAGCATATTATTTTGTAAACTCAACACTTCCAAGTTCGGCAGTCTGATATCACCCAACAGCCCTGTCCTACAATCAAGATGTGATCAATTGTTACAATGAATATTAGAGGTAAAAAGAATTATAAAAATAATTTATACAATTAATTTTTGATGTGATGTTTGTTAAGTTTATTTTGGGCTGCCTTTGGGCCCTTCTATATGTCCAAGAAATAAATAAGCCGTTTAGTAATTTGATTTTTTTAAAAAAAATATCTAAAACATAGATCAATATTTAGCATCTCACATTCTGCTGGCGGGAAAAAGAAAAAGTATCTCACATCCTAAAATATCTTACTTGGTTGTATTTTAAAAACAAATAAGGCTAGGAAATTTTTGGTACTCAAGTTTGTCTCCATTGTCAATTTAGATCAATTTAGTTCATGAAAGTTAATTTTTATCAATCAAGACCCTGAAGTTTCATACACGATTTTACTCCCTCTGATGCTGTCTATATCGTACAAATAATCGAATTATGCTGATTATAAAGGTGGTTAAAATTGATTAAAGGTAACAAATGTGTACAAATATATTTTTCTTCAAAAATAAAACCCATATTTTTGGAGAGAAAGAGCGAATGACAGAGAGAATGAGTAGGACAAAGATATGTGTGAGAGAATCAATGAAGTGATATGGTGTGTGCATGCCTTGCAATAATTTCAATTGTAAGGATTTATTCGAAAATCAGTATATAGTACAGGACTTAATGATCAGTTCTTCCCCCAAAACAAAAGTCGCAATCGAAGTTCCACAAACTATCAATATTCGTTTAATCTGATGAATTAGAAAGAGGTAAAAATTCCCTCCTCAGAATGCACGATAGGGCTTATATAAGCTCTCGTTTTCTGATGCTGACAACAAGCTTTGTATTCTTATCATGACTAATAAAAGTCAGTGTATGTGCCTTAACTTCTGCACAAACGGCCAAGTACCTGTACACATTCACACTAATTTCTAATCAAACCTATCAGCAAGAATGATATTTATCATAAAGTTAAAAAGAGGCAAGTTGTGAGAGTAATTTAATTAGCGTAGTTCCTTGTTGAACGAATTGTGAATCTACCCTACATCCTATCCTGCATCTCAAGTCTCGGATGGCTAAGTATCCATACACATATCTCAGTACATGTGCTTTTGACATTTCTGCACAATCAACCAAACTATGCCCCCATCTATCAAAGGGAACCTGGAAAGCCAGACTCTATCCTAGACTGAGATTGCTGTGCAGCAAGTAAACTATACGTCTATACTTTAAAGTTTTCTATACATTTATCTGTGTTTAGCACTAAATTGAGTCTTAATCAGTTATTGTTAATTATTAGGATAATAACTCATTGGATTAATCTAAACCGGATTGGCGGTTTT
This sequence comes from Neltuma alba, assembly GCF_004799145.2. Lineage (NCBI taxonomy): Eukaryota > Viridiplantae > Streptophyta > Magnoliopsida > Fabales > Fabaceae > Neltuma > Neltuma alba. Next base: position 18,330 of record NW_021637583.1, on the reverse strand, counting down.
GAATTTGATTAGCCAAAGACTCCTATGTACCAAGAATAATACAACAACAAAAGTTCGAGAAAATATACTGATATGTGAGGTCGAACATGGGAACGGCTAGCCAAATAAAAAAATTATATCCACTCAATTTTTTTGGTCTTGTTCATTGGTTTTGGAGTCTGTTTATTCTTGATTTTATAGTTTAATCATGGACCGTGCGACAAAAGTTGTTGTAAGGTATCTTTAAACATTTTAGTTGCCATTACACTTTATGCAAGCGTGTACTTGTTTAGAGATGTGAAAGAATTACAGTATTTTTTGAAGAGCGTCTCTCATATTTTTTTTATTCTCTCCCAAAATGGGAATAACATAAGTAAGGGGAAGAACAGCAAGATATGAGAGCAACACATAGTTGATAAAAATTATTGTAGGACTCAACATAGCAATAATCCAAAAAAAAAAAAAACAGCAGCACAGAGCTGCACAACTGCAACTAAGAAAATCTAAAAAGGGGACAGAACAATGCACATATTAGGAACTGATCTGAAGAGAAACTAAGAAACCAATAAGAGTTCGTAAAAGCAAATTAAAAACAGAGAGATTTTGATGTTGACTTGCAATCTCACCGTCCCTAATAGAAGAAGCATCAATGGAGGGATACCCCATTGGAGGTGAATATGAAATCATCGGTAAACATAACATCACTAATTAGTATTGTTAATCTCATGCATCTATAGTTAATGCTCAGATATGGAGCAAACTGTGAAGAAACTTGAAGGAATCATCACCTAAACTGCATTTGGCAAGACAGTATTTTGATCGCAAACTATATATGATATACATATAACAGTAAACATAGCAGGAGGTTCTTGTGGATGGTGGTAATTCATGGTTAAAAAATATTGACGAAGTTGATTATCTTATGAACGATAGGAACAGAAAGGCAGAGACGAAATAGAGATGATAATGAAGGATTTTGAGAAGGATATTGCTAAGCTATACACACACATCAGAAGTAATGATTCGAATATTTCAATTTAGTTTTCTTTCTGATCATGAGAAGACATGGAACCAGCCATCTTTTGGTTATTGTAATTCTAGAGATGATCACCAGGCCATCTATTACATGATCAGAATCTTATGAACTATAATTAAAACCTTTTTCTTTTTCGCCAACACTCATACAAATAACTTGTTATAACTCTCTCTAATAGGAGTAGTTTGTAATTGCAAATGTAAGGGTTCAAATAAAGAACTGTAATGACACCTATAAAAAATACTCCAAATGCTCCCACTACCAAAAAACATCTGATTAGCAACGAAATTTACCGACGGAATTTTTATTTAGCGACAGAATTAGCGACGGATTAGTGACGGAATCAAATTACCGACAGAATTAGCAACGGAATTGGTTCTGTCACTAATTTTTTCGTCACTAATTGGATTACCGACGGAATTGAAATTCCGTTAGTGATGGAATTGAAATTCCGTCGTTAATCATTGACGGAATTTTTCTGTCTCTAATTACCGACGGAATTCTGATTCCGTCAGTAAGTAGCGATAGAATTCCCGATTCCGTCGCTAATATATTTTTTTAAAAAAATTAAAATGCCACTCACCTTGGCTGCCACATGTCACCACGTGTCAGTGCCACCTCACCTTTTCCATCACGTGTCGTTGCCACCTCATCTCCACGTGTCCCTACCACCTCACCTCTACCGCCACGTGTTGCTATCTCACATGTCACCTTGTATTGCCACATGTCGCCACCATATAATTTCTCTTCAAAGTGACTTCTCCACAGCTCAAACCAAAGACCTCGCTTGTGCACGCGCGTGACTTCACCAGTTGAGCTGCAATGAATTTACTGACTTACTATACAAAATTAAATATATATAATATTCTCTCACACAAATAATTATTTATACACATATATATTATTAGAAACTAAAAATAAACTATATAAGTTTAATCATAACTATTTTTGTAACAAAATAATTTCTAGATATTTGTTTTACTATTTATTTTATAATGCTTTATTTTTAAAAAAATTATTTTAAATATAATATTAATTTCCAATGACACTAATTTTGAATTTTAAATAATAAATAATTTTTTCATAAATATATATTTTAAATTTAATTCTTTTATTTAATATTTATAAGATATATAATTTAATTATATATTTATTATATTATTATATTATATTATATATTATATTTTAGCCACGAAAAAGTATTCCGTCACAAATCGTAATTATAAAACTTTAGCCACGGAATTAGCCATGGAATTTTCTAACGGAAAAAATTCCGTGGCTAATTCTATGGCTAATTAGTGACTGATTAAATTTCATCGCTAATTCCGTGGCTAAGTTTAGCGACGGAATTTTCTTGGGTAATCCGTCAAAAATTAGCGATGGAAATGATTCTATCACTAATTTTGTTAGTAATTAGCTGTTTTTTTGTAGTGTCCGGCAAAACTCCATAAAAAAGCATCTCAAAAATCATCTGCTTCCAAATGATGAGGTTGCCTATTTCTCCCTGTTATTGAGCAATTTTGCAGCAAAAGGGGGCCACATAGGAAAAGGTTCCCTTTATAACCAGCTGAATCAAAAGTTGCAAATTGATTTTTCATGTTAGGTGTTGTTCCAGATAGATTATTTTGAGCCACTGAGAAGGAAGACAAGGAGTATAGCTGAGTTAGTTGTGCAGGAATGTGGCTTCTCAATTTGTTGTGGGAAAGATCAAGGCTTTTTATCTGCTTGAGGTTGGAAAATTTTTTTTGGAATAGGCCCTTTCAATCGATTGTTTGACAAATTTAATGCATGGATAGCGTCTAAGTATCCAATTTGTGAAGGAATTTTGTCACATCCAGTAATCTAGCATTTAAAATTAGGATATTCCTAAACATTTAAAGGCCAAAAATGATAAGGAGAAATAGAAGAATTTTGGTGGAAAATAATTATTATGATTTTCCAAGTCAATTATGAAAAGTTTGACTAATTAAAGAAAATTGGTCAAGAATAATTATGAAAAAATATTTTCAAGTCTCAGAAAATTAAGAAAAAATAAGGATAATATTCCTTGGGAATTATATGATGATATATAATTGGTTTTATAACCAAATTACCCTTGAAAAAATTACAAAGGAATTTAAGAGTGATTTAGGCTAATTTGAGGCCTTTTATTTGGAAAATTCCAAATAAATATTTGGAAGGTAAATAAAATTCTAAGAAAATTTCTATGATGTTCCAAGGAATTATAAGAGATTATGAAATTAAAAGGAGACCCACAAATATCTAAGATTTTTCCTAATTCCTTTGACAAGTGGAAAAATCGCTAATAAGAAGGAAAATAGTTTTCCTTTTTATTTAATTAATGAAAATTTGAGATTTGGATAAAAAGGGTATTTTGGAAAGAGAAAAATAAAAAGAATAAATTATGGATTTGACAAAAAATAATTACAGAGGTCAGAGTACTGTAATTATAGAAAAGAAATTAAACCCAGAGTAAAAGTGCATCGATAAAGTAAAGATTTGAGTCTTGCACTTTACTTGGCCCACAAGTTGCCACTTGTCAAGCTCATAATGGATAGTAATTAAACTTTCCAAGTGTCAAGCCTTCAGTGGAGAAGAGTTTGACTTTTGGAAATTAATTTCATTTGAATTAAGTTAATTAAGAGAGAAGTTATAAGGAAGAATAGGCAAGTGACACATGGCATAGCATTAAAGGATGGTGGTTGGGATATTTTGAGCATTTAGTGAGGTCTTTCCCTCCCCATTTTCTGGTTATGTTTTGGCCAAGGAGAAGAAGAGGAGAACAAGAGTCATCTTCAAGTGTGAACAAGGAGAAAGGCACTACCTTTGGTCAAGAAAGCTTGGAATCAAAGTTAGTGGATGGTTCTAAGTTGTTTCTAACTTGATTCTCTTGAGTTAGATGGTTAAAATTTCTAGTTCTTCCCTTTCTTTTGTGCTGGCCGAAATGATGTTCGAGTAGGGGAGGAAGTTTTGTTGACAAATCTTGCTAGAATACCTTAAATCATGATGTTTTCAAGTGGTTTAAGATGTTGTTGAAAGTTTTTCATGGTGGGTTTGTTAGAGGGACTTTTCAGACACTTTCAAATCTAGACCCTAGGATGATTTTTTCAATGTTTTGATACTTCCATTGTGTTTAAAATGGAAAATGGTGTATGATAAACCTCAAAGACAAGTGTTAGAAGCATTAGAATCAAAGTTATAATTTTTGGATAATGAACCCTATAGGTTTGGTCATTTTGATTGTGCAAGAAGGAAGTCTCTTTTCTTAAATCCAAGTGTATATTTAGAATTTACATGAAAAATCATGTAAGAATGAGCCAAGAGGGAATTTTTAGGGCTTAAAGAATTAAAGCTCCAAAGATCAAAGTTCAAGATTAAAGGGTTAAGGAGTTACTTGTGTTTTGCCTTTGAATCTTGCATGTTTTGGTTAGTAATGTTGCTGCCCTTTTATGGTTTGTGATATTAGGATTTTTTAATTGTAGAAAAGACGAAGAAGGTCAAAGAATCAAGAGCATTTAGATCAAGGTAGTAAGATTTAATTAACTTTAATGTTGATTGTTGCATTGATTGCTATGCAATTGCAAGTGCTATTATGTGATTGAGCTAAATGATGATGATGATGATGATGATGATGATTGTATAGCTATACTCCTTGCTTTAAGTGCCTTGGCTATTGCATGTTAGAATGCTATATGTATGAGGTAAAGTAGTTTCCTATTAATAGCAAAAGGTTGGAATGCTTGTAATTGATGCGTATTGATGTTTTGGTTGATTGATCTTGCTACTGGAATTTCATTGAAATCTCATTCCTCATATGTAACCTAACATTTTAGGGCTTGAATTGTCCAAAGGAAAGCTGAAAATTCAAGAGTAATTGTGGTGGTGAACCACGAGAAAACAATTATATTTGGTTATGTATAAGTATACATCGTTAGTGCTGTAACCTTAAGGAAGCCGTCAATTTGGAGCAGCATTTGACTAAGTTCCTGAATGAATTTCTTTATGAAATTTGGTATACTTAAAGTTCATGTCATGAGCTTCACTTTGATAGGTAGCACATTAAAATTGGACAACTGTGCAATTAATAATGATTTTTCAAAATTAAGGTCCACAATTTAGAAAAAGAGTTTTATCAAAATGACAATGGTGACTTCCACAAAAACCTGACACTTTCTCAAATAGAATTGGTTCACAAGGTTATTTTTTGAAAGAGAATTCAAAGAGCTTTTCATAGAATTTTGGACCACCCCGTTTTGATTTTTCTAGATTAAGTTATGATTTTCCGAAGTTGGGCCAGAAATCTGGAACATACCAAATGAACAGTAAAAAATCCAAAAATCAACGTTTTTATGGAATTTTTGAGTCCAAGGCCATCCAATATGGTCTAAAATGGTTCTAATTGAACTATAAGTTGTTCTAGTAGTACGGTGTAACAAATTTCGCCTACCAATTGATTATTTGAGAGATCCAACCTAGACATGAAATTTAAAATGCTTCCTTTGCAAGATTCATACCTGCTTGTTGTTGTAAAATCTACTTATTGGTCTTTATACTGTGTAACATTTTCTTTTTCTTCTAGTATGGAAACTTCACCGGTCAGGGGGTTAAAATGATAATTTGAAAATCTTGTAGTCGACGACACAGTAAAATGTCATATTTCATTTTCCCTTGGTGAATCTATCTTCCCAAATGTGATGTTATTCAAGCAATATGGGATGCCTCTAGAAAGCTTATTTTTAGAAAGATATAACAAATTGATATTCTTGAGCTCACATAAGTTCATTGGAATAGAGCCTTCAAGTTTGTTTTCTTTTAACATGAGGACCCTTAAACTAAAAAATAAACCTATCAATCTTGGAATTCAATCAGAAAAATTGTTATTCATCAAATCCATAATCAACAATAAAGGGGAATTAGCTAAAGTGGAAGGTAGAGGTCCCATGAAATAGTTGCTCTGCAGATGCAAGTACTTCAAAAAACGGCACATTCAAACTACTTGGCAGAGAGCCATTGAATTTATTATAAGCAAGGTCTAGATATGTAAGTGTCGTCAAGTTGCAAAAGTTTTTTGGTAGTAGACCTATTAAATAATTCTTTGACAATGAGGTAGCTCAAATGTTGAAAATTTCCGATCCAGCTAGGCATTTCACCATATAATTGGTTGGCACTTATATCCAACATTCTTAACTCAGTACTATTCATAACTCCACCTTCAAGCTTTTCTTCATAGTTATTGTTGCTGAGGTCCAAAAACAACAAATATGTGAAATTTGATCCTCAACTGGAAGGAAGGGATAAATGGGGGATTCTCTGTTTCAAGCTTGAGATTGGCGTTAGAGCATGAAATGGAAAAGATTTTGAGGTTGGAGTTGTTGGCAAGTGAAGAGAGTGAAAATAAGCCGTTGAGATTGTCATCAGAAAGAAAAAGAGCTGTTAGAGACCTTAAAGAATGAAAGAGTGAGGAAGGAAATGTTCCTTCAAAATGATTTCTCCTAAGAAGAAGCGTAGAGTGAGAAGTCAAATTGCCAAGGCATGCAAGAAGCTACCCCTCAATTTCATTCATGGAAAGATCCAATAATGCAAGATTCTTCATATTGCAAAGGCCTCCTGCGATATACCATTTTTATTTATTAAAATTATTTAATCAATCCGTCCATAAAAAACACTATAAAACTAGAAGTAATAGCTTAAAGCTTTGGACTTCGAGACTAAACTGTATTTTCCCAAGAAGGGTTTACGTGGGCTAAATTAATTTGTGATTGTGTACGAAATAAGAAGTGTATTTAAATTAAAATTGGGCCCCAGACAAAAACCTTAACATGAAGCCCAAAAATGTAAGTAAACTAACAGTAAATACTTGAATGCTGGATCACTTATTAGTATTAAAAATAAATAGTATACCAAAAAAAACAAAAATATAAATTTGCTATTTTTGACTTTATATAATATTTTAATTTGATCTTTTAATTGTAAAAAGTATGTTTTTTCCCTTTATTCATAAAATTCTTAGCCTTAAATGATAATTTTTTTTTTGTAACAATCATAGTTGTTTTGAAAATTAAATTTAATATGCTAGTATTGAAGAAATCTGACATTATTGGCTGAATACTCAGTTAATTAATGCTATAAAATATGAACCGTACCTTGTTGTGGCAATGATTCAGTCAGGCTGTTATTACCTAATGTCAATTGGGTGAGGGAAGTAAGAGACGTAATAGATTCTGGAATACTGCCCTCCAAGTAATTATCATCAAGCCACAGCGCCTCCAGATTACGCGAATGAGAAAGGTCTGTCAAATGCCAAATGGAATTGTGTACCTTAAGCCACAGCTCCTTCAAATTAATTAGAGTGTGTGTGTGTGTGTGTGTGTGTGTGTGTCTGTTGTTACAATTTATTGATAATGAATCTGCCAAGTAAGAAAACGTCATCTTATCTCCCAAGTTTGACAATTCATTCAATTCTCTATATAAAGACACATAAATTCTTTAGTTGGGATAATATATGACAAGATAAATACATGAATAAGTTTAGTAAATATAATATCAACTTCCCTACAAAATCAAGAAAAATGGAATATTCAATAGAGAGAAAAAAAAGTCCTGTATATTTCTTTTAGCACTTTTTTCTAAACCATGGGAATCTTTTTCTAAAAATAGATCAACAGTAATTATTACGTATGTCACTTAAAATAAAGAATATACAAGATAGAGATTTAGCACCAAAATGTGGGAATTCTGTGTGCATATTATTTTGTAAATTCAACGCTTCCAAGTTCGCCAGCCTGATATTGCCCAACAGTCCTGTCCCATAATCAACATGTGATCAGTTGTTACAAAGAATATTAGAGGTAAAAAGAATTATAAAAATAATTTATACAATTAATGTTTGATGTGGTGTTTATTAAGTTTTGGGCCCTTCTATATATCCAAGAAATAAATATCTCGTTTAGTAATTTACTTTTTTTAAAAATATCTAAAACATAGATCAACATTTAGTATCTCACATTCTGCTGGCGAAGAAAAAAAATATATCTCACATTCTAAAATATCTTACTTGGTTATATTTTAAAAACAAATAAGGAAACTTTTGGTACTCAAGTTTGTCTCAATTATATCAATTTAGTTCATGAAGATTAATTTTTATCAATCAAGATCCTAAAGTTTCATACACAGTTTTACTCCCTCTAGTGCTGTCCATGTGTTACAAATAATCGAGTTATGTTGATTATGAAGGGGGTTAAATTGGTTCAAGATAGTACAATTTTTTTTTTTCAAAAACAAAACCCATATTTTGGGGGGGGGGGAGTGAATGAGTAGGCAAAAGATGTCTGTGAGAGAATTAGTGAAGTGATGCAGGGGACAAAATGATGCAAATATTTAGAACTTATATTATTTTAATTTTCATTTCAGTATTTGAATATTTGAATTATCTCGGATATTTAGATTGGTTAGATTTTTAAAGATTTATTTAGATTTATCAGTATTTTATTATTAAGATTAGTTGTTGTTATTATTATTTTCATTTTTATTATTGTTTTAGTATAATTAGATCTAGGGTTTCATTCTACAACAGACTGCATTGCATGATTGAAGTTACAGACTTATTCTCTCTCAGCTTTATCCTCTTTTTCACTTTTATTTTATAGCAAAAAAAAAAAGAGGAAAAAAAAAAAGCAATTTTCAATGGTAGCTTTCCTTGTTTAGTTGTTTATTACTCCTTGTTATTTTATTGCTTATCCTTTGCATGATCATTCGTGAAATCCTAGATAGACACGCAATCTTTGAATTAGAACTCAATTCTTTTAGACCCAGACTTTATCACATTGAATCCCAAATGGACCAAAATTACCAAACGTTAACCCTCTAATCCTAAATCTCTGAACTCATTAAATGCTTAAAGAAATCAATAGCCGAGATTAAGCAAGACTTTAATGCTAAGTACCAGGAGCTTAGAGACTCTAACACGGAGCTTAGGAAATTTCAAAAAGAGCTTCAGAAATCCTTAAGAGAGACAAATAGGTTAATATCAAGAAAAGTTATAGGTGGCATACTTTGGAAGACCCCTGGGCGAAACTGATCAAGCACTAAATCTGATGAGGCTAGACCATCCCTGTTTAAGGACTCTCAGAACTCTGTGGGTCATAATAGCCGTCCCCCTAGGCCACCTAACAATAATTATCTCTACCCACTTGTTGAGTAAGAAGAGGACCTTTGGGATGAGCGTTTCATGGATGATATTCTAGAGTCTTCGCCTAGAGATACACATACTCATAGAGATTACCTAGCTAACTGTAGATATAACCGTAACCCATCGCCTCCTAGGAAATATCGAGATGCCCCATGGTAGGAGTACTATGATTTTAAGGGCTGGCTAGATTCAAATGCTTTCTTGGACTGGTTAGCGACAATGGATGACTACTTTGAGTGGTATAATATGAGTGACCTGTAGTAAGTTTGTTTTACAAAAATGAAGCTCACCACGTATATGAGAAAGTATTGGTAGAATGTCTAAGGAAACCTTGAGCATTGAGGGCAGCCTCTGATTACAACTTGGACTGAGATGAAGTTAAAGCTGAAGGAAAAGTACATACCCACGACTTACAAAAGCCAACTCTTCAACCAATTACTTAATCTCAAGCAAGGGAATTCCATAGCAGCCAACTATGTGATGACCTCATGGTCCGTAACTATTTGAATGAGCCATATTAGGTTACCATCAAACAATTTATTAATGGTCTTAGAATACACATTCAGAGGGTACTTTAAATGAATTGCCCTGACACATTAGAAGAAGCCTATCATAAGGCTAGGGAAATAGACTTATTGTCTAGATACCCATCTACTCGGTGTACAAATTTCTCAAGCATGGAATCCTAGCAAGTTCGCACATTCCTTGCTAACACTATGAGCTAGAAAACTAGTTCTTAGTTTTTAGGATAGAGTGCTTCGAAACCAAGAGTATCTTTAGCATCAAATGCTCGTACCAGCGGCTTGACCATTGAGTGCTAAAAGGCCATATCACTTCGAAGTGCCCACAATGCACACTGATAATAGAATCTCAAAATGATGAAGCACTCATTGAAAATACCCCTGATGTTGTTATTGACCCGATCGAGAGTCCTTCTGATGTGGATGAAGAAATCATTGCAAGCAACATTCCATTAGAGCATCTTAGGGTGATGCGTTGTCTTCTCACTGTCCTAACACCAGATGATTCTTGAAAGAGGAATAGCATCTTTCACACATTTGTGAAATCTAGTGATAAGTCATGTAAGCTGGTTATAGATAGTGGAAGCGAGAGAAATGTCATATCGAGCTGAGGCGTTGCTCGGCTTGGACTGAAGACAAAGCCTCTTTCCAAACCTTTCCATGTCACTTGGGTTAACAATACTTCTCTACCAATTACTTAGCAGTGTCGCGTACCTCTTCACTTGGGTGAGTACAAGGAAGACGTCCTATGCGTTGTCATCCCCATAAACGTGTCTCACATTCTCTTCGAACATCCCTGGCTCTATGATCTTGATGTCACCATCCATGGTAGGGCAAATACCCACGTGTTTAAGCATGAGGGCAAGACGATCTTGCTTTATCCTGCTAAAACTAAGCCTAAGGAAAAGGCCCCGCCAGCATAAAGGGATTGACTGCTAAGTACCATAGCCTTCACCTCCTGAAAGAGAGACAATTCATACAGGAAAGTAAGGAGGTTGACTTTGTTCTTGTTGTCATCTCTAAGGTTGCTACCCTACCTACATTAGTAGCCAGTGATCTACCTAGCGAAGTGATCCAACTCCTGAATGAGTTCAAGGACATTGCACTAGAAGAGTTACCTTCTAATCTACCACCTATGAGGGACATTCAGCATGCAATTGACTTGGTCCCTAGATCACAACCCCCTAACCTACCACATTACAGGATGAACCCAAAAAATAAGGAAGAGCTCAATCGACAAGTCAATGGACTACTTGAGAAAGGCTATATCTGGCATAGCCTCAGTCCCTGTGCCATCCCTACCCTCCTGACTCCTAAGAAAGACGGCTATTGGAGGTTGCTGTAGACAGCCGAGCCATTAACAAAATAACCATCAAATAATGATTTCCTATTCCAAGGCTCGATAACATGCTTGACTTAGTATCTGAATCTACTTGGTTCTCTAAACTTGACCTTCGCAGTGGATACCATTAGATTTGAATAAGACTAGGAGATGAGTAGAAGACCACATTCAAGACTCAAGATAGGCTATATGAGTGGTTAGTTATGCCTTTAGGCTTAACGAACACCCCTAGTACTTTTATAAGGGTGATGACCCACATGCTACAACCCTTTCTAGGGAAGTTCTTAGTTGTTCACTTTGATGATATCCTGGTTTTCAGCAAGTCCATAGACAACCATTTGAACGACCTTAGAAAGGTATTTCTTACCCTTCAAAAGGAGAAATTTTACCTTAATCTACCTAAGTGCTCCTTCCTGCAAAATCAAGTTATCTCTCTCGAATTTATTGTTTCTGAACATGGTCTATCTATGATTCTATAAAGGTTCGCGCTATCCAGGAGTAGCCTGAACCTCAATCACTACATGCAGTGTGGAGTTTTCATGGCTTAGCATCCTTCTATCGGCGCTTTATTTGAGATTTAGTACTGTTATGTCACCACTCACTGGCTGTTTAAAGAAGGATAAGTTTTGTTGGACCCCTACTGCCTTGAAAGCTTTCCAAGCCATTACGGATAAGCTAACATGTGCCTCAAATCTTGCGTTACCTGATTTTAGTAAATGCTTCAAGGTTGTTTGTGATGCTTACAGAGTGGGAATTGGTGGTATACTTAGTCAAGATGGCCATCTTGTCGCATTTTTCAGTGAGAAGCTTAATGACAGTAAGCAAAAGTACTCCACATATGACAAGGAGTTCTGTGCCATAGTTCATTGTTTAGATCACTAGAAGTATTACCTCCTAGCCAAATAGTTCGTCCTTTATTCATATCACTAGGTGCTGAAGTTTCTTAATTCCCAACAACATTTGAACGCTAAACATGCTAAGTGGGTTGAGTTCATTCAAGAATTCACCTTTGTGGTTAAGCATCGACCGAGAGTAGAGAATAGGGTAGCTAATGCTCTTAGCAGACGAGTCTACCTTCTTAATACCATGACAGTTAGCGTTGTTGGTTTTGAAAAGTTAAAACATGAATATGCAGCATGCCTTGATTTTGGACTCATCTATCGAGAGGTTTTGGATGGTAATTGTCATGATCATGTGGATTTATTAGTGGATGATGGCTACTTATTCTGAGGGTCTAAGTTATGTGTTCCTCGTACATCAATGCGTGATTTCCTCATATGGGAACTATATGCTAGAGGCTTAGCTGGACATTTTAGCGTCCAGAAGACTATTGTCTTGGTGGAAGGTAGGTTATATTGGCCTTCCCTTAAGCGTGATGTTGCTTGAATCCTTTCTCAATGTCATACCTGCTATATAGCAAAGCCAAAGAAGAAGAATATTGGGTGGTATATACCTCTGCCAATCCTTGAGGCACTTGAAGAGACATCAGTATAGATTTTGTGTTAGGGTTGCCTAAGAAATATGAAGACCCAATTCTGTCTTGGTTGTAGTCAACAGGTTTTCAGAGATGGCTCACTTTGTACCTTGTAGTAGGACTACTAACGCCTCTCACCTTGCTAAGTTGTTCTTCAAAGAGATTATGCGTCTCATGGTCTTCTTAGTACTATTGTTTCAAACAGATATGTAAAATTTGTCAGCTACTTTCGGAAGATACTTTGGAAGCTGCTTAGCACTCAATTAAAGTTTTCATTATCTTTTTACCCTTAGACAGATGGTCAGACAGAGGTGACAACCGTAATTTAGGTGACTTGCTCCGTAGTTTAATTGGCGATAAGTCGGGTAACTGGGATTTAATCTTGCCTATTGCAAAGTTTGCTTATAATAACTCGGTTAATCAATCCACTGGCATGAGCCCTTTCTAGATAGTTCAAGGATTTAATCCTAAATAGCTTGTTGACCTTGTACCCATTCCCTTATCTATCCGCCCTTCTGAATCCTCTAAGACCTTTGGCCCATTGCCTTCATGATGTTCATGTTAAGGTCAAGCGTAAGCTAACATTGAGTAATAACAAGTACAAGGTTAGCTACCAATGCTCATCGTCATCACCAGAAGTTTGAGGTAGGAGACTATATTATGGCAAGCATATGCCCAGTGCACTTCCCAAAAAGACCTTATAAGAAGTTGCATACGCGTGCCTCTGGCCCATTTCATATTGAAAAGAAGTTAGGGGCCAATGCTTATTTGTTAGAGTTACCCCCAGACATATCTATCAGTCCAGTTTTTAATGTTGAGGATCTTGTTCCTTATCGAGGTACTCTTGAGGCATCCCATTTGTGTTCTGATGACTCTACAGGTACCTAGCTTCCCCATGCCCTGACTCCATCACTGCCAGGTGTTCTACCGGTTGCTAAAACCATTGACATTGTGATGGATGAGCAGACACTTTTGACTCCAGCAGGTCCCATTCACCGTTTTCTGGATTGTTGGAAAGGTTGTACTGACTTAGATAGTACATGGATTACCGAGGACAAGTTTTGTCATATGGACCCTACCTTTTTCAATGACTACTAGCTTTGTAACTCTCTGGTGGTGATTTCTTCCAACTAGGGGGAATTGATGCAAATATTTAGAACTTATACTATTTTTAATTTTTATTTTAGTATTTGAATAATTGAATTATCTAGGATATTTAGATTAGTTAGATTTTTAAGGATTTATTTAGATTTGTCAGTATTTTATTATTTAATTATTAAGATTAGTTGTTATTATTATTATTTTCATTTTTATTATTGTTTTAGTATAATTAGATCTAAAGTTTCATTCTACGGCAGATTGCGTTACACGATTGAAGTTACAGACTTATTCTCTCTCAGCTTTCTCCTCTTTCTTCCTATTCTTCCCTAATTGTCTAGCTTTTCTTCTCAATTTCTCACTTTTCCTTCTTGTTCCACATCATAAAAATATTAAAAGTCGGTTAAATTTTCAAACATATCATTTAAGTACTCATGTGCTCAGGATTATATCTTCAAGCCACAAGGATTAACTATGGATATGATTATGAAACTTTAGGAATTTGAATAATAACAGTTAGTTAATTTCAAGGAACAAATCGATGAGCGACCATAATGTATATCTATGCATGAATTGATAAAACAGTTAAAAGAAAGAGGGTGACTTGACAAGTAATTGTTATACAAATACAATGTTTGAAGGTGGTGGAAAGGGAGAAAAGAAGAAGCATTGAGCGACCATTTGATGTGCCTCAACTCATAAGGTCTTGTATTGTTCAGAAGAAGGCTTATGACTCTATGAGTGGAGTTGTCACACACTATAGCCTCCCAAGTTGCTTTATAGTCTAATGGTATAAAAGCTCTCCTAAGGTGACTAGTGTCTACCTTTGTATTTTTGTATTAAAAAAAAGTTGGTACATAAAGCCAAAAGTAAACTACACGTACCTAAAGCTTTCTATACACTCATATATAAATGGTATGGCTAATTTTGATAATTTAAGTATTAATCTAAACAAAATTTACAGTTGAACTTCATTAGCCTAGGATAACACAACAGTAAAACATTAGAAAAATAGGATGGCTAGCCAGCCAAGAGGAGAGTTACGTTACAGCAAAACTTAGTCAGAACCAAACATGAGGGGCGATAATGGCTGTTCAATATATAGTCAGTGATCCTAAGAGTTATAAAGGGTACAATTGATATTATACATAAGGAATTTCTCAAATAATTAAAAAATTAATACATCAAAATGTTTTTTTAATTATTTTCCCACTCCATGCTCCATCCTATTCTTTCTCTATGTTGATTTAGAAGCATGAAGCCAAAGCAGAGATAAGTACATAGACAACATGCATTTGCAATATTCACCATAACTGAGATATACAACTCTCATTGCAAAAAAAAAAAGACTTTTGACAGCGGTTAATAGTGGTTTTTTACGGCGGTTTTGAAGGTGAAGTTGATACAATCAATGTTGAAAGGTAAACAAAAGACAGCGGTTGAGAACCGCCGTGAAAATGAAAATTGATTTTCCACGATGGTTAAGTAAAAAATGCTATGGAAGTTAAAATTCCACGACAGTTACGTAAGAAACCGCCATGAAAAGTTAGATTTTCCACAGCGGTTACCCAAAAAATCACCGTGGAAAATGTTTTTAACGACGGTTATTTTAATAACCACAGTTAAAAATTTTTTAAAAAAATTCTCCATGATTTTCTTTTTTACCACCTTACAGTTTACAATTCCAAATAAATGTAGGCAGTGCAGAATACGCAGAACAAGACCATATGAACAAGTAATCAATTATATACAGCAAGCATTGAAGTTTCTTTTACACAAAGCAAAAATAGAGAACCAAGAGAGCTAAGGGGAACCTGAGACCAAAGAACACGTATAGGAACCAAGAGAACCAGCATCTTGAAAGAAAAGTAACTACTTCTGTTTGTACAATAGAAATAATGAACATGTATAGGAGGGAACCAAGAGAAAATATCTAACAATGAATTTTTTGGGGAATGACCTAACAATTTGAAAGTTTCAATATTTTGTACCAATATTGTTGACAAAGTGTCCCTCATCAAGTTGATGTCATCCATGGGATATCACTACAAGAAAATGTTGAAGTAGCAGCGGAACATTTCTAGCGGTTCAACAAAACCGCTAGAAATTCCAAATATTCCTAGCGGTTCCTATAAAAACCGCTGCAAAATACAGACGGTTTGACCATTGCCCGTACATTTCTAGCAGTTACCACCTAACCGCTAGAAAATTAGAGCTAGAAAATTCCCCGGGCTTTGGCGGGAACTTGGCGCCAAATTTGTAGCGTTTACTTTCTAGCGGTTCAGGCTAATAAACCGCTAGACACCGAAAAATTCTAGCGGTTGATGCATGAAGCGCTAGAAATATTTTTCATTCCCGAGGAGTTTAGAAATTTCTAGCGGTTCGGTCCACAACCGCTAGAAATTTCTAGCGTTTGTGGACCGAACCGCTAGAAATTTCTAGCGGTTCTGGACTGAACCGCCAGAATTTCTAGCGGTTCTGGGCCGAACCGCTAGAAATTGCTAGCGGTTTGGACCGAACCGCTAGCCAATTCCCGAGGCACATGTGACCGTTGGGAATTCTAGCGGTTCGGCCCAAAACCGCTAGAAATTTCTAGCGGTTTTGTGCCTAACCGCTAGAAATTCTCGGTCTATATATACCCCCCCACACTCTCACTTCTTCAATCGTTCTGGAAGCGAAGCTCTGCTGAATTTTCTCCACAAACATATTCGAGTTCTGATTCAGGTGCAGATCCTTATTTTCAGGTAAAATAGTAATTTATTGATAAATAATTTTTATTTTATGTTTTATTTTATTTATTTTATTTGTTGTCGCTTATAAATAATTTTTCTTTTTATTTCATTTATAAATAATTATATTTGTTGTTATTAGGATGACTCGTCGACACGGGAAAGACCCAGTTGATCCTGAGAGAGCTGGACCTAGTGAGGTTCATCATGATGCTGGTGAGCCATTCCCAGCATTCATGACTACGATCTCAGCAAGGAGGATATCCTCAGTTTTATGGAGCAGGATGATGTTGAGCGGACTGAGGAGGCTCATTTTATTGGGGATGAGCAACCCCATGCTGATGCTGATGCTGCTGACGAGGAGGAGGAGGAGGAGCAGGATCAGGGGAATGAGTATCCCCAGGCTGCGCAGCGTCCTGCTCCGAGACGTCAGGCTGGTTATGAGGTGGAATTTGTCGGTAAGTATTTATTTAACTTTTTAAAGTTTTGATCAGTATTTAATTTATATAGAAATTGTATTAATTTATTGATATATAATTTATTTCTTAATTAAATTTTGCAGACACTGAGGGGAACAGGTCCTATCGGAGGCTGACAGCCAGAGAGCTGTCTATGATGACGGGCGGACGAGTGGTTGTGCCGCTCAATGAGTTGGGCCAACCGACAAAGAAAGGTGGCCAGTTGTACAACAAGTACGTGCGCCTCCTTGGTCAGCAGTGGACGCTGTTCCCCATCTATGTGCAGGACTGGAAGAAGATCACCTCAGACAAGAAGCAGCAAGGCGGGAAATGATGAAGGTAATATAAAATTGTTATTTATATTTTTTTTAATTTAAATAAATGATTATATATTTGTTTTCAAATAATTTAATTGTTTGATTATAATTTTTTATTTATTTAATTGTTTGTTATTTATAACATTTTTAAAAGTAGTTAAATGAATATATATTTTTATTTAAATTATTTAAAAGTAGTTAAATGAAAATAATGTTATTGATTTCATTAATTTATACTTATAATAATTTAAATTTAGTTGAGTAAAAATATTTTTTCATTTAAATTACTTAATTGTTTAATTATTATTGTTTTTGATTAATTTATTATTATTTATATATTCTTAAATTAGTTAAAAACTAATTATTTGTTTTTGATTATTGAAATTGCTTAATTATTTATAATTTGTTATTTAGTTAATTTATTATTTTAATTTATAGAGTAAAATTATTCTGGGGGAGGAGTTGAGGGCTGACTGACACGATCAAGAGGCTTGGGATGGCATGGAAGAACAGGAGGGCCGACCTGTGGAGGGAGAAGAAAGGTGACGGGACGGGCCCTCCAGGAGATACTGGAGATGTACTGGTGGGTCCCGGACCAAGACTGGTCCAGTTACGTCTATTTTAGGATGACGGCTGACCAGATGGTATGATAATATTGTATTAATTATAATTTCTTTATTTTTTATCCGACTTGACTCATTTAATTTAATTTTTTACATTTGCTTCAGGCTCTTTCTAAGAGAAATGCTAGGAGCGTCAGGCATCAGACGATACGTCATAGGGCTGGATCCAGGAGCTTTTGCGATCACTTATGACGAGATTGTGAGTACTTGAAATAAATTTATTAAATATGTATATGTATTTAATTGTAACTAATTATTTCTTTGATTTCATTTACAGGGGGAAAAGACGTAGCAGGAGCGGGGATACGACGCCCACTTATGGCGAGATGTGGCGATGGTGTATGACCCCGAGACGGGCGGCGTCGGATGAGGTTGAGGAGATAGCGGTAAGTAATAAATTAAAATAATATAATATCACAGTGTAGATATCATTATATATAATTAACTTCTTTATATTAATTTTGGTAGGCAACGGATGACTCAGGTCGATTCCGAGTTGCGTGAGTCTCAGGGGTCTGCCTTGGATCCCACCGCCTCATTAGCGGGTCATGGCCGGCCGCAGCAC